>NW_014577095.1:818465-824576 GCF_000485595.1 Priapulus caudatus | reverse complement strand
TGTGTGTGTGTGTGTGTGTGTGTGTGTGTGTGTGTGTGTGTGTGTGTGTGTGTGTGTGTGTGCGTGCGTGCGTGCATGTGTGTGCGTGCATGCGTGCGTGCGTGTGCGTGGGCATCTTAACCATAATATAAGGTTATAATAACGTTTTTGTGTTAGCTGGGATATAAATGCTGATAACGATACGACGTTATATAAAGAACGATGTAGGCCTAAGTAGTTTATTATGAACAAATATGTATTATATATTATATATTATTTGTTATTATAAAATATGCTATTATATATATATATAAATATATATATCGTATGTGCCATTTGTGCCATAGAATAGGACTATTTCGCGGTGACTGGCAATATGGCGGCTGAGCTACTTCATCCATGGAAATATATAGAGCCACCTATATTATAGAGTCTACCTATATTATTTCTATGGCTTCATCTCAGGCTTTACACAGACTCAACACTGCGACAAAATAGTGTAATGCGTGCATGGTGGCGCCGCCGAGGGAATAGAGCAGTACATTAAAAAGTTTGCTATAGAGGCAAACTATATGATAATGTATCTTATTATTATTTCGGCCAAACTTACGCGCTCAAAACAGTCATCAATGCCAATAGGTCATCGGCTTAAATAGGCGCTCAAGGGGCATGTCCGGCAGCAATGTGTAGGCCTATGGTAAAATCCGCCCTAGAAATTTCACTTTAGCCGCAACATCATGATCACGCCACAATCTTCTCCCTCTGCTAGTGTGCCTGGAAATTGTACGCGCGTCGCTGGCCGGGTTGCCAGACAAGGTAATGTTTTTCGGCCAAACTTACGCGCTTAAAAAGAGCAGGTGTATTCCCGGGAGAGATGTGTATGGTCAAATCCGCCCTAGAGATTTCTCTTTGGCCGCAGCATCCCGCCGCAATACTTCCCCCATGCTAATGTACAAGGGAATGGCGCTCGCGCGCTGGTCGCGTTGCCTGCCAAGATATGTTTTGTTCGTCCTAACTTCCTAGCTTAAAATGGGCAGGGGTATGCCCGGAGAGATGTACATAGCATATGTCGATCTTAAAGATTTACTTCGACCGCAGAATCCCGCCACACTCCATCCTCTATGCTAATGTACAGGGTGTAAACTCAGGTCGATGGTTGGGTTGCCAGCCAAGGTAATGTTTTTCGGCCAAACTTACGCGTTTAAAATAGGCAGGTGCATGCCCGGGAGAGATGTGCATGGTAAAATCCGTTCCAAAAATTTCACTTTGTCTGCAGCATCCGGCTACAATCCTCACATGCTAATGTTGTACCACAGGCCCTTGGAGGCTCAAGTTTCAAGAAGAGTATAAGAGCGAAGCGGAGCTCTTATACTCTTCTTTAACATCTTGAGCTTCCATGGGATGTGGTTGTACATAGGAATAGAGCTCGCGTCGCTGGTCCCGTTGCCAGTCAAGTTAATATTTTTCGGCGAAACCTACGCGCTCAAACTAGGCAGATATATGCATGCCCGGGAGAGATGTGCATGGTAAAACCCGCTCTAGGAATCTCTTTGGCCGCCGCATCACGCCGCAATTCATTCCCTATATGCTAACGTACATGGGAATGGCACTCACGTCGCACGTCGGGTCACCAGCCAAGGTTATGTTTTCCGGCCAAACTTACGCGCTCGAATGGGCAGGAGTATGCCCGGGAAGGATGTGTATGGTAAACTCCGCTCTGGAAATATCACTGTAGCCGCAGGATCACGCAACAATCTTTTCTCTATTGTAATGTACATTGGAATAGCGATCGCGTCGCTGCTCGCGCTGCTAGCCGATGTTTTTCAGCCAGAATTACGCGCTCAGAATGGGCAAGGGTATGCCCAGGAGACATGTGCATGGTAAAATACCCTCTATAGATTTTACTTTGGCCGCAGTATCCCGGCGCAATTCTTCCCCTATGGTCGCGTTGCGAGCCAAGATGAGGATTTTGAGGACAAACTTACGCGCTCAAAATGGGCAGGGGTATGCCTGGGAGAGATGAACTTGGTAAAATCCGTTCTGAACCTTTCACTTTAGACGCAGCATCCCGCCACAATCTTTTCCCTGTACTAATTTACATGGGAATGGTGCTCACGTCTCTGGTCGCGTTGCCAGCCAAGATAATATTTTTCGGTCAAACTTACGCGCTCGACATGGGAGCCCCACATTTTGTGATGTATCAACGGATGTCAGAATTCAGTACTACTATGCATAATAGCATAAACATCGCTATATAGTTACATTTACAGTTACAGTACAATAACATCACACTTGAGTGAATATTATGGAGGCGGTAGTTGCACCTGACGTCAGAATGTCTGTGTGTGCTACAGGGTAGGGCGAGAGTGACATTGTGACATTGTGGAGGCGTGACTCTCCCCTTACACTTGGGTGACCGTGACATCACAATGCTCGCGCGTCTTTCATAGAAATAATATTCTAGTTATATCTTACTATATGGTGTCTCTCTATATTTTTATGGTGTCACCCGCGTGTGTGTGTGCGTGCGTGCGTGCGTGCGTGTGGGAGGGTGTAGGTGAGTGTGACACCAGTAATCACACTGGGCGTGAAGGTGACATCATAGTTGGAGCAAGGTTAGCTCAAAGAAACGGTCATACATCGAACGACCGATACATGGGATTGTGTATGGACGGTAATAACTAATGTGAGTTAGAGGCATGCCGGCGACATGTGCACTTACACAGGGGAGAAGACGTATGCCTCTCCTATGTGTCCAGCCACTCGTTAGACAAATACCGTTTAGCGGGATAGTTACTTGGTTAATATAATAGTACTGTAGTACGCTCGCTCGCATGCTTGCATGCTGCGCAAATGTATCAATTAAATATTCCCTAGTCAATATAGTATATTCCCTTGTACCTTTCTCAAACGCACCTGCATAGGTAGTGTTATTTTCTCAATGCGTTTATGCGATAAAAACACGAACGTTTTTTTTCCAGAATTCAAAATTGTATATCGCGAACCTACACCGTAGCGCGTATTAAGGAGAAATACGATGTCACTGAAAACGAAGTACATTGCCAATGGGTTTCTCTGGTTAAGCAGTGAAAGAAAGTGATTTTTGCCAAAAAACACATTCCGATCGTGTATAAGCATCATTTATTAGGCATAGCAACGCGACAAAGCAACACCAACAAGCCATTCCTTAAAACCATCGCACTCGAACATCCGCTTTCAACGTTGAACTTCAAAGTCCAACGACAGAGGTTGGCATCAACACTGGTAATGGCAATAGGACTGTTGAAGTACAACAACAACAACAACAACAACAATAATAACAACACAAATAACACGGATTGCCACTGATAGACATATCTAGTACTCAAGAAAACTAATAATTTAAGAGGGACGGGTATTTACACGACCCAGTGTCACATGATCTGGAAGAAGCCAAATGATAATCGGCACGACACCCATACTTTAGACATGATTCAAATAAAAATGTCTGATGATAGTTTAATCAAAACTGGCTCCGAATCCTAGATTAATCCCACACAGTTAATCTACACGAGTATTTAAATCACAACTCCCAATGGACTAGTCACCCCGACGTTCTATCTGCGAGACATCTATCACACGCCAATATGCAAACGTTCAGAAGGAGACAGTGCCGACCAATCAGCTCATGGCAGAAAACCGTATTATTGTACAAACGTCTAGTAGCACGTTATTCTCTTCACCACCATGAATTTCCGGTGTAAATAAAGCCGAACTTGAGAGAAGAATCGTCTAATAACAGTGTGCATCATCATATCCTATGAAGGGACAACATATATTCATTTTCTTATCGACATCACATCACACGCAGCTTCCTTCATTGTTGCCATAGTGACGTGACAATTAAATGTAATGCCTTGCTAATGTTACTTAACTTAATGACGTCTCTGCTTATACAACTCAATACTACCATAGGAGAGAGCTTGTGCCTGATATTCAGCACAGTGTGTGTAAGTAACTACATGAACTGGTAACATAAGCAACCCACGTACAAGCGAGGCGATATCCCCCTGCATTATGCCCAGTCACAGATATAGACACACCTACACTTATAATATATATATATATATATATATATATATATATATATTATATATATAAAGTAATTTATCCGGGTGTGACCTCGAATCAATCAAGAAGGTCCAAACCGAGAGATCCAGAGACCTTATTTTTTACGGGAACTTGCGTGGTCACTGATTAGGAAGTAGACTATGTAGCAGCTTGACCTCCGAAGTAACTTCATGCCAGCCGAGACAATTTCTACCCAGGCGGCAGCGTCACCAAATCGCAGCCGTCCTATCTAAAGTTTACGTCCAGATTCGTGGTGTTGCCCTATGTGGAACATGGCGGTCGGTTCACATGCTCGAAGATGAGCAAAATGATGGACAGGGGGAGAGCGATAGGGGAGCGCCGGGGGGAAATAACCTACACGGTGGGCATGCGCCACATGCGGATAGCCTACACATTCTCACCCAAGAGGGACAAAAACATTGTCGACGAAGAAGCTTTCCAACGCTCTTTCTATACAAATACTATATTCATACAATTTTCCGTTTAATTTACTTTGATTGAAACATGTAACTTGATTGAACAATGTATTTAATTAATATAATTTAATGTATTTAATGTAACAATGTAATTTTGTCAAAAAACAATGTCACCATGTTATAAGAATTGCTATCAAATACGTTAAATTATTTTCATTTTTATCCGTGCAACGCCGGGGATCTCTCCTAGTATATATAATAATATATATCGCTATACAATCGCTACCAACGTACGTGACATGCTTCAGCCTTATTTGAGAAATTTTGTTCTAACGACGGTCCAGATAAATTCATCTTCACGTTGCGCAAAATCTTTGTACACTGTGATAGCTAATGATCTACTTGACATTATTTCATAGACAAGCGTGCTGATAGTTACCCTACATCTGATACGCTGATACGACATCTGACCTCTAATTGAACGTGATTTACGTTTAATTGGTAATGTATAACCGATAATGTATACCCAAGATGGGCTCTAGCTATGCACGTTCGTTAGTGGATTATATTGAGGCTAACACGTTCGCTTCATTCACTGTATCTAAACCTGGCCTCCATCTTAGATATATTGATGCTGCTTTTTTCAGCTCTATGAAACTTTCCGTTTCGCAAAATTTCATTAACCAATTGCCATGTTACGTCTTTAATTTCCACCACTGTCTTTAATATATACACGCTACATCATCTGATATAAGCTTCCTTTCCTGGACATGGTTGCTTCTCTGGTGAAAACTTCTGGTGACTTCTGTCCATTATAAACCCGCCGGCACTCATTCCTATCTGTATTTTCATCCTATTTTTCTATTTTCATCCTTTCACTCTATTTATTTTCATCCTATCTATCTATCTTTAGCATTCGTCTTCTCATACTCGCCATGCTAAGCGTAGCCTCCCACATTCGCAATTTTACGTTTAAAAAAATTAGAGGCTCATAGACCGATTTTCAGGCAAACGCTTCCAACATGATAGAATGTTTTAAAGACCGTGGCTATATGATCCCTCTAAAACATTTACGTTAGGATTCATTAGCAACTACATGAAGAGCGAAGTGCGAATAAAAATTCTGACAGATGTCTAGTTCTCGTCTATCATCCTTCGATCTTACGCATCAAACACGTGTTAATAGACAATTGCATGATTGTCCAAAAAAATCCAACCACAGCCAACAATTTTTCAGAAAACCAAATATGCTCTTGTAGACGTGAGCAGAAACCAATTCTGGGGGCTGAATGTTTGAAACACTGACAGTGTGTGTGCATGCGTGAATGCGTGTGTGCGTGTATGTGTGTGTGTGCATGCGTGAATGCGTGCATGTGTGTGTATGTGTGTGCATGCATGCGTGTGTGTGTGTGCGTGCGTGCGTGCGTGCGTGCGTATGTGCATGCATGCCTGTGCGCGCGTTTGCGTGCGTGCATTTGCGTGCGTGCATGCGTGTGCACTGTAAGCATTCGTATGCGCCCGCGTGCGTGTGTGCGTGCGTGCGTGCGGGCGTGTGTGCATGCATGCCTGTGCGCGCGTTTGCGTGCGTGCATTTGCGTGCGTGCAT
>NW_014577095.1:806543-818455 GCF_000485595.1 Priapulus caudatus | reverse complement strand
TATTATATACATATTATTATGTATAATTAGTGACAATATAATAATGATGATATACACTAACAAACTCGTCGCATGTATGGCATTTCCTCTACAAGAGATGGCGATTGTTCCCACCACAGCACACGCACATGATGCTTACAGAACAGAATACACACAATCTCATCACTTGAAAGAGAGTCGCTATATTTATCATCTAAGGGAACTGAGACGAACGTGATATTTACAATAGCTGACCGTACATGCCCCCGATGTAATAACAAAAGCGTATTGCTGCATAAAAACACAATTTCACTTCGGGATCTGGTTACCAACGTGAGCTGATAGTAGCTTTGACATGGCTTTACAGTCTTGCAGGGTGACTAGTGTCACTATACCTGCCAAACTCACTTTATTCTTTCACAAACACAGAGCTGCTCCTTATTCCTCCTCCCTGCGTACGGCCGTACCGCTTAGACACTTGACTTCATCATACCGTCACTCACATTCTACTCCGGACGTACGGAGCAATCAGTACACAGATTCTACACTGCAGAAGCAAGTAACTCGGTGGAAAAGCGCCTATACGTACACGCAAAGAATCGTAACCTCACTACTGCATGACACAGGTAATAGAGACACTTTCGACGCAGTTCATTACAGACAATGCTAGGTGAGAGCGTCGAGAACGCCGCACACGCAACGTATCACAGTTCCTACGTCCGAGTCCGAGTCATCCAGCGGAGAGAGCAGCAAACATAGCAGGTTCAACATAGGCACCGGTTAAAGATAGCTCATTACTACAACCACACACCCCCGCGAGAATGACCACGTCACTCCGATTCGCAATACTACTGAGAGATGAAGCGCTACACATGCAACTACGGGCGACCCCACTTTTAGTGCACACCTTCGGAGTAGGTCGCCATAGCTCGCCTAATACGATTAGTCCCATTTCCGCTTGGCCAGGGAACACCTTCCGACGTCACGAGCGAGGCAGTCCGCCCGCTTCCGCCGCCGCCAGCTGCTGCCTAGTAGAGCAGTATCCTCTTCTCAACCGTCTTCCTGCAGATGGGACATTCGTTCATGCGGTCGCCGCACATCTGGCACATGCCGTGGCCGCACAGGAAGATCATGTTCTTCAGACGGTCGAGGCATACGGGACACATCGTCTGCTCCTTGATGTCGTGCAGCTGCTGCTGCAGCTTCGCGATGTCCTGCTGCGTCGAGTCGCGCGCGCCGTTGTTCATCAGGCCCGCGCCGACCGCCTGCGGAGGCGCCGGCGGTGTGCCGCCGCAGCAGACGATGAACGGGATCGTTTTGTCGATCGCCGAGCGGCACTGCACGCACTTCTTCATGAGGTTTGCGCAGCCGTCGCACGCGCACATGTGCGCGCACGGGTGGAAGAGCACCGACGCCTTCTTGTCGGAGCAGACGACGCACTCCTCAATCTTCGTGCGCGACTGCACGGGCTCCTTGCACATGAGGCACTTCTTGACGCGCGGCGAGCAGAGGCTGCACGTCGCGATGTGGCCGCACGGCCCGAAGATTGTGTCGCGCTTCATGTCCGAGCAGACCATGCACTCCTCGAGGCTCTCCTGGTCGTTGCGGATGTTCGCAGCGTTCGACGGCGTCATCGCCGGACTCGTCTTGTCCTTGTGGCACTTGGCAAGCGCCTTCGTCAGGTTCGGGTCGGGGCAGAGGTCGAGCGGCGTCTGACCCTTCTTGTTCTTGATGCCGAGGTCGGCGCCGTTGGCCGCCAGGAAGCAGGCGATCGACGCACTGCTCTTCTTCTCCGAGCCCTGCGTGCCGAGACCCATCAGCAGCTTGCCGACGTCCTGCAACGATGCCCGCGCGCAAAATGTATTGTGTTGACATTTTACATTTCGACAATTTGCTGATAATTTGACATTTGAGTCGGTGTAGCCGAGCAATAAGCAGTCGACGATGTATAATTCGGTTTTGAGGGCGTTCAGAATTTGAAGAGTTGGCTCTATAACTAGGCTTCAATAACGTACATATTTTCCCATATAAATATATATTTGGTTTATTAAACTTGTTATTATCATTGATAAATTGTGGACATAATAGATATGGATTTCGAGGGTAGATTGAAAAAAATATAAATTGGTTTTAAGGGCCCCCGAGCTCTAGATTTTTCTACTAACCAATAGTACTTAATTTCTCATCCTAACTCAGGTCCAAAATCTAGCTGACTGTGAGTTAAAAAGTAGAACGAGGCATACCTGCATGTCCTGCAGCTGTCTGAGCTGTGACAGGGTGTGATGACGCAGGGCTTCGTGGAGCGGTGTGTCACCATCTTTATCGGGAATATTCAGGTTGCACTTCTCTCTCACCAGCAGCCGTACGATCTAAGAGAGAAATCCAAGCTTCGATGTTCGCAATCAGCAATCAGATACCATTTAAACTTTCGTTTAACATCGTCGACGTGGATAAGGGTAATCGGGACAAACGGTCCATTATCCCGCACTTTTCTCCGACTCTTAGCCTTTTAACCCAACCGGCTGACTCATCGCTGATTTTTTTCCCTAAGAAGAACACCCCCATTCGTTGCTACGAGGGGACGCCCGTCTTGAAAGAAAGTCGCTATATTTATCATCTAAGGGAACTGAGACGAACGTGATATTTACAATCACTGGCCGATATAATAATAAAGGCACATTGCTGCATAAAAACACAATTTGACTTCATGATCTGGTTGGACAGGAATGGGCCGTCCGCTGCCCGTGCGAATACCCACGCTATGTCACCCCCGTCCGCTGCCCGTGCGAATACCCACGCTATGTCACCCCCGTCCGCTGCCCGTGCGAATACCCACGCTATGTCACCCCCGTTCGTTGCGACAAGGGAGGGGCCGTCCGTCTGCCCGTGCGAATACCCACGCTATGTCACCCCCGTTCGTTGCGACAAGGGAGGGGCCGTCCGTCTGCCCGCGTTAATACCCCCCGCTATGTCACCCCCGTTCGTTGCGACAAGGGAGGGGCCGTCCGTCTGCCCGCGTCAATACCCCCCCGCTATGTCACCCCCGTTCGTTGCGACAAGGGAGGGGCCGCCCGGTCTGCCGCGCGAACCCCCCCCCCCGTTCGTTGCGACATAGGGAGGGGCCCGCCCCGTCTGTCTGCGGTGGACATACCCGCCGCTATGTCACGCCACCGTTCGTTTCAGCGACAAGGCCGCCCGTCTTCCCGCGTGAATACCCGCGCGTCACGTTACCTGCGTGTGCTGCCGCTCGACGGCGAGATGCAGCGGCGTCTGCAGGTTGCAGTTCTGCAGGTCGAGGTTGGCCTTGCCCTGCTGCACGAGCAGCTCTGCGACCTCGAGGTGGTTGTTGAGCGCGGCGAGGTGCAGCGCCGTGTAGCCGTCGTCCTTCTTCTCGTCGACGACCCACGGCCGCGGCAGCTTCGACAGCAGGATGCGCATCGCGCCCGGGTTGCCGCGCAGCGCCGCGTGGTGCAGCGCGTTGAAGCCGTTGTTGTTCGCGATCGCGACGTCGGCGCCGTGGTCGAGCAGGATGGCGACCATGTCGTCGCGCTTCTTGCTGATGGCATCGTGCAGCGGCGTGTCGCCCTCAGAGTCCTGCAGGCTCGGGTGGCAGCCGAGCTCCATCAGCGTCTTGCAGACGCTCGCGTGACCCTTGTTGACGGCGATGTGCAGCGCCGTCTGGCGACGCTTGTTGCGCGCGTTCAGGTCGGCGTTGCCGCGCGCGAGCAGCTCGATGACGCCCTGCTCGTCGCCGAACGCCGCGTGGTGCACCGACTGGTCGCCGTCCTTGTCCTCGATCTCAAAGTCGCACGTGTGCCGGATGAGCACCTTCACGACCTCGGCGTGTCCGTTCTGGCTCGCCGCCTGCAGCGCCGTGTGGCCGGCAAAGATGCCGTTCACGTCGGCGTCGGGCCGCGAGAGCAGCTCCTCGACCTTCTGCGCATCGCCGTTCGCGGCCGCCTTCACGAGCTCCTCGTGGATGTCTCCCGACACGTGCGTCTCGAAGAGCTTCTTGAGCAGCGCGCTGAGCCGCTCGCCGCTCGATGTGCCCGGCGCGACGCCGTCCGACGCGACCTTCGTCACCGCGGCCGGGTTGTACGTCCACGACGTGCCGCTCACCTCCACCTTGAGGTCGCCGTCGTGGTAGATCTGCTGCACGCGGCCGATCTTGCCGAGCGTCGGCATCATCGCCTCGGCCCACTCGCCGTGGCCACGCTGCAGCATCTTGATGCGCTCGCCGTCGCTGCAGATCTGCACGAGGTCGCCGACGGCAAACTCCTGCCGCGCAGCCGTGTTCTCGTTGATGTTCGTCGCGCCCGTGCACACCTTGCAAGAAAACAATTCAACAATCGTCAATAATATAACAAGGGACACCTAACGACAGTTGATATGCCGCCTTCCCTGAGACACGCATGTTCCACTGATGAGATTTTGTTTTCAACGTATTATCATTTTATTACCAACTTATCCTTGCATGCGTGAATACATGATGATAATATTGTCATCACACGATCACTAATGTAATTGGTTTGCAAGATAGGTATTCATCTGCAATTACAAGTTGCATGTGATAATGTGTATTGCCTGCACTACGTGTTTAAAGTACTGACGACATTTTAACTGTACGACATGCAGCTGATTGGTGTTCTTGTCGCTACTATTGTTCGACAAAATACGGCTGTACAGATGAGACAACATACCACAAGAACTGCAAACTATAGTAGTGTTTGAATACAATTAATGGCAATATGACTGTAGATGAAATATAAACCAACTGCAGTACAAGGTGGGCGAATAATAGGGGTACAGAATAAGCTCAAAAACAAGCTCAAATATTGAAGAGGAAAATCAGTAATAATGTGGGAAAATATGTTTTCAAACTCCCTTGCAATTATTTACACCTGCTTTAACCACCACTACCACCATCATTACTGCTACCACCACTACCACCATCACTACAGCTACCACTACTACCACCATCACTACAGCTACCACTACTACCACCATCACTACCGGCGCTCCCACCACTAAACCGAGGCCCATCACATACTGCTGACACTGACTACCATCATCACTAACAGCTACCAGACTACTACCGACCGACCACTACAGCTACCAGCTACTAACACCATCAACTACTAGCCACCATCGACGTACCGCTACCACAACTACCTGACCATCACTACTGCTTACCCAGCCACCTACGCCACCCGATCACTAAGCTATCGACTACATGTACCGACCATCACTACAGCTACCACTACTACCGACCATCAGCTACAGCTACGCACTACTACCGACCTCACTGACTGGGCTAAACCACTGACTGAGCGATCAGTCACTTCACAGTACCCCGACTACTACTAATCGATCACTACAGCATACCATACTAACCAGCCTCTACTACAGCTCACGCACTACTGACCCAACCAATACAGCTACTGCTACCACTACTACATCACACACAGCTATCCACTACTACTATCATGCACTACGTACGCTACGCAGCTACTACCATAAATCAGCGTACAGCTAGCCACTACTTCACCGGGCGACCCATCACATACAGCAGTGAGCCAACTGTGGACTACCGGACCGATCGACTAGCATGCTACCAACTACTGACCACAATCTACGTTACAGCACCGACGTACTACCACCGGATCACTACAGCTACCACTAGCTACCCGGACACATCACTAGGACCGGCGCGCTCACGGGGACCACTACCACATCCCCTACAGCTACCACTCTACCAGCCATCTACTACAGCTACCACTACTAGCCCACCATCACTCACCGCGTCCGAGCGAACCGAGGGGGGGCGAGGGGGGCCCGGCAACCGACTACCACGCATCGAGCTACTGGCAACGCCACTACTACGCATGCATCAGCTAGCTGGTACTGCTAGCCACTACTACCCACCATCAACATACCAGCTACCACTGATACCCAACATTGCACTACAGGCTACCACTACTATCCCGACCATACTACCGCTACCCCCGCACGCACGTACCGTACCATCACTACTCCGCTGCACCACTACCTGAGCGCGATCATCATAGCAGCTACCCTACACCCCGAGCCTGGATGGCACTAGACAGCGTAGCCACTACGTCACCGAACCCATCAGTACCGGCGGGCGTGGAAAGCCGGGAGCCGACCCCCCGGCAGCGTACACCATCACTAACTAGCTGCGCGAACTACGTACCATCATCGACTGGACTGGGGCTTACCGACTACTACGGACGGGAGATATCACCTAGCAGGCTACGGCACTACTCACCACCATCTACTACGGCTGACCAGGCGCTGGGGCCACCCACTACCACCGATGTCCTACAGCTAGCCACTACCCTACCGACCAATCACTAACAGCTACCACCTACTACCACCATCACTACAGCTACCACTACTACCGATAATCACTACAGCTACCCAACTACTACCACCATCACTGACAGCTACCACTACAACCACATCACTACAGGCTATCACTAACTACCGAACCATCACTACAGCTACTCACCTACTACCACGCATCACTCAAAGCTACCGACTAACTACTATGCTAATCACTAGCACTACCACTAAACTGTACCATATATTCACTAACAGCTTACCACTACTAGCTACCACCATCCACTACTGGCTTACACTACTACCGCAACCCGATCACTTACTGCCTTACACCTAACTGTACTATCATCACTACAGCTAATCACTACTAGCACCAATCAGCTACAGCTAGCCACTGACTACGCACATGAAGCAGGTACAGCTAAAGGCCACTACTACTATCCAATCGACTACAGCTACCACTATTACCACCAATCACTACAGCCGTACCAGCTGACTAACCGAATCACTACCAGCTAGACCACTACTGACCATAAATCACTACAGGCTACCACTACTAACCAGGTACCCATCACACTGCTACCACTACTACACCATCACTTACATGCCTACCACTACTAACTAGTATCATCACTACAGCTACGCACTACTAACCGACATCACTACAGCTACACACTACTACCGCCACCATCTACTACAGCTAGCCACTAATTCACGCCATATGATCACTACAGCTACCGGACTACTACCGACCGGATCACTACAGCACCAGCTACATACCACCATCACTACAGGCTACCACTACTACCGACCATCACATACAGCTACGCACTACTAAACCATCACTACAGCTATCCACTATACCACCACATCACTACAGCTATACCACTACTACCACCATCGATACAGCGTACCACTCACTTACATCCGATCACTACAGCTACTGCACTACTACCTTATTCAATCTACAGCTAACCACTACTAAGCCGGACCAATCACTACAGCTACCACACAACCAACCATCACTACACTATCACTACTACCACGCAATACACTACAGCTACACTAGCTACCACATTCACTACAGCTACCACCTACTACTATCATGCACTGAACATGCTACGACTACTACATCAATCACTACAGCTACACTACACCACCATCACTAACCGCTACCACTCACTCCCACATCACTAACAGGCTACCACTACTACCAGCATCACTACAGCTACCACTATACCACCATCACTACAGCTAACCACTAACTACCTATAATCACTACAGGTACCACTTACACCCATCCCCACTACTGTTACAGCTACCACTTACATTACCACCATACTAACACTATCACTACTGACGCGACCATCACTACAGCTATCCACTGAAACTACCCGCAACCATCACTACCAGCTACCACTACTACTAATCATCACTCACAGCTACCCAACTACTCACTCATAATCACTAACAAGCTACCCACTACTATGCCGACCAATCACTACAGCGTACAGCTCAGCTACGATCATCCCAACTGACAGCACGTCCACTACTAGATATGCTGGCTACCCGCTGGTGAGCAGCCGCGCGGGTGAACGGTCCAGGCGTTGGCCGCTCGGAGTAAGCGACGACAGTGTCGGTGGTCCTCGTAGCTCTCCTGTCCGATCCCGCCGGACGATCGTTGCCCCGTCGTCCGTTTCCGCGAGCGTACTCAACAGTGCCGTCCGTCCAGCCCGCCGTGGCCCGTGGCTGCAGCTGACTCACCGATCCTCCGCTCCCAGGTCAACGTTCAACGCTTCCAGCCAGAGCACATACAAACTTGGATTTAGGGACAAATTAACGTTTAGTGTGAACACAAATCACATTAAAACTGCTATGGCTGACAGTACAGGCGGAAAGATGAAATGATAAGGTTACTAAAAAACTAGCCAATTTAAATAATTAGCGGTCTCGGTACGCCGGCGATCTCAATAAGCTGACCATTGCAGTGCGTTATTTTTTTCCGCGCTTCGAGACGCTCATTTGATCCCGATCGGCACAGACAATGCGACTCGTTGTAACACATTTCGATTCCCAAAACTGGCTCAAATTTATCGAACTGAATCATCAAATGCTCTTGTCGTGCAATTCTTCGGGGCTGACGCTGGCATCCCGCCCGATGCTGCAAAGCCGTTTTGGTCCCTGACCGCGGCCGACCCCCTGCTCGCCAAGGAGGGGCTAAGGTGGTCGCGATATGAGACCGAGCCGCCTTTGGCGTCGTTGACCGACCTTCAGGGTCGGCACATGCCATCGGAAGCCGAGCGGTAGAGGTTCTTTCGCGCGGCGTTGTCCCAGATATGACATGAGGCGGCGCTGCGTTGGACTGCGGCCGCGCCTACGTCCAATCCTGATCTCGTGACCTTGCCGCGCCGGCCGTTGGCCCCTCCTGTCTTCCCACTCGCCAGTCGACGCCGCGCACACACCACACGTGCACGGGAAAGATTCCCCGTTATGCGCAATCTTTCTTGGCCTCTCCGGCGCGGTTCGATCAGCGCCTAATCGGTACCCTTGGCGCGCGTTGATGCGGAAACAACGAAGCGGTGGCGCACAGCGGCTGGTTGCTTGTCAGGCCAATGGTAAACACGCACGCGCGAGCCAGAGGTCGTAAGTTGGTGCACTGTCGTGGGCCGCACTTTCCCAGCGAGACCGTAGATCGAGCTGCATTCTCACCACAGGTGTCCAACACAATCGTGCCATCGTGCTTTGATACCTGTAGCGCACGTCGCAAGACTGCGAAAAGGTCATAACGCACCTGCACACCTATGGCACACAAGCTAAATTCACGCATGAAATACACCGACTCTATTATCACATCTTTTTTCCCACAGTAAATATAATTTTGATTCATAAAAGAACCGGTAAATAAAATATGGTTAGAAAACCATGGAATATTATTTACAGCAATCAAAAAAGTACTATCGCCGTTATCAGGCAAAACATATTCTACTAAGTAACCAGCCTCTCATTACCGGTTACACACAATAGACACTACACGTGTAGACATCGGCCAACACATATATAGTAATTACCTGTAATATAGCTGGCTGTGGCGGTCCACAAGCACAAACAGCTTCCTCTGGCGCTTCGAATTACGGAACTGTGGCCGGACGTAGGCTTCACAGCATCGAGCTGCTTGCCCCAGCTTCCAGTCCCGGGCCACCGACTACCGCTCCGCAGCGTCAACACCCTGCGCCGTCCATCACGTTCACGAGGACCTACAATCACACATCGAGTCAGTTTTGTCTCAACGAAGCGCATAAATCTAACATTGCAGCTCATACCCTACAACAGCACTTGGTGTCTCCGCAGGGCTCAATCTAGCCACAGGGCCCGCCATGCCGTTCAAAGCGAGAGCTAATTCACAGAACATCGCCAAAACTCTCTCAGACATGTCTTGACGATTGTCTAACTCAAGCATGCCGTTATTTTCCCAGCTGTGTTTCTATTTGAAAACTATCAAATACATAATGTTTATGATAACTGTTTTTTAAAGCTTGATGTGTACGCATCAAACTGACTGAGATCACATCTATGAGAGGCTGGGTTAAATGGCAAATGCAAATTGACTTCAATTGCACACAAAATGGGGCCTCACCTAGGCTGCCTTCGGTGGCACGATTTCTTTCTTGACTATGTCGGGACTAGATGCACGCCGAAGAAACACGTGCTTTAGTCCGAACCGGTAGTCCGACCGAGTTGTACTCAATCTCCGCAGGTTGGTCGAAGCTCGGTTCAACGATGGCGGGCTTAGTGAAGGCGTTGGTATCAGTTACATCGAAAAAGATTATATCTCGGCAGTATTGAACTGGAAATTTGTGCCACACATCACTAATGCTTGAGTGGACCATCACACATCCAGACTAAGCTGTCTTGAGACAGAATTTTGTTTTTGAATCATCGTGCCAATAATCATACTCGAAAAACTCATAAACAAAACAGCTGAAGTGCGATTCTCGTATGGGCGCCCGCCATTCTTGAATAACACGTGGGTCATGGTCGGTTACTATCCCATTCGGACTGTGATGGATCCGCTAGTCGTCTGTCGCGAACCGAAGGTATACAGGCCGACAGGCGGCCCTATCTGTCTTAAATGACATACTTCTCTGAATTCTGGGAGACAACCTGCACACACCTATCCACTGCTGCCGCATAGACTTGCTGTCTACCGATGTAAAAGTTGTAGACGGCACCATGAGCAATAGTAAACCATCGCCACGTGAAGTCATTGTCAGAATTTTTGGTAATCTAGTTCACCAATGGCTTTCAAACATTGCATTGTAATCTATTTCAATGTTTTTAATGATTCATGGGAGCGACGCAGCAAGTATCAGGTAGAAATATTAACTTCCAACGGACTCCCCTACCCTCGAAAAAGAGGGAGACGCGCAGCAAATGAGAGTTCGCGAGTCTGAGGTTATAAAATTTAATAAAGCGATATTAACAATAACGCATGTGCTTATTTTTAAGATTCAATGGCAGTTGCACATCCCTGCCAAATTTTTCTTATGGGCATTACCTGAAAAAAATTAAGTAATTCTGTCGGGCGAGCCGTGGCTCCGAACGAAGCTAGTTAGCTAAATATGGCAGATTTTCAGGAGTCACACAGACTGGCCTGCATATATGATCTTAGCTCAGAGAGTAACATTTGACTCCGGACCACCGCCGTTAATTTCGCACCGCTGCAAGTATATCTTAAAAGATGTGTAGTTTCAAAAGCAGTGATTATTCCATGATTCCAACTTATAAAACTACACTAACGTGTGTGTAAGAAAAATTTCATGGATTTTGCGTGTTGTGAATGTATGGTAGTTAAAAATGCGTTTAAAATGGCGTAAACTTTCATTTTTGTATTGTTCAATGAATGAAACTAACCTGCTATTGCATTGAACAATGTTTTAATTACCACCACCTACTCGTGTGAAAAAATACTTAACAAGTTAAGCATAAACTACCATTATCAGTGCTCGAAATAAGAAAAAAAAAATGCTGGTTGTCCTGCGGACACACACCGCATAAATCGGTTGTCCGCGACAAAATTTCTGGTTGATCCAAAAATATCCCCAAATCTCCTAATTTTTCATCACATAATAATATGACCATGAAAACACCCAAAAACAGGCGCGTAGCCCAGGATTTTTAACAAGGGGGACGAAAAACAGGCGACTGTCCAAAGATAGTGGAATACTTCAAGTATTTAACTGGCTCTCCGCGCTCCCTCTACACAACGCCTACGGCTCCTCTACCTCTCAGGCTCTGCAATCCAATGCGAAAAAGCAACATTTTGTTCATGTTTCTCTGGCTCACAAGATATTGTAATGTGTTTCAGGTGCGGTTTAGGATCTCCAAGGAGGGAGGGCGTGAAAAACAGGTCATAGGAGGGGGTGATGGGGGTCCTCTAGCCCCCAGAAAATTTTAGAAACCTACTGGGCTTTGCTGGTTCCAAATACGATTTCGATCTCTCATAAATCAGAATAACATGACATATACCATGTTGGAAATAGCAGGCTGGTCCCATATTATTTAATCCTTAC
>NW_014577095.1:802340-806518 GCF_000485595.1 Priapulus caudatus | reverse complement strand
AATTGTTTACACCTGCTTTAACCACCACTACCACCATCATTACTGCTACCACCACTACCACCATCACTACAGCTACCACTACTACCACCATCACTACCGCTACCACCACTACCACCATCACTACAGCTACCACTACTACCACCATCACTACAGCTACCACTACTACCATCATCACTACAGCTACCACTACTATTGTTGCTACCTTGGTGAGCACGGCGGGGTTGAACGTCCAGCGGTTGCCGCTCGGGTAAGCGACGACGATGTCGTGGTCCTCGTCGATGCCGACGACCGTGCCCGTCGTTCCGAGCGTCTCGAACATGCCGTCCGTCCAGCCGCCGTGGCCGTGCTGCAGTGACTGCACGATCTCCAGGTCCAGGTCAACGTTCACCTTCAGCCAGAGACATACAAACTTGATTTAGGTGACAAATTAACGTTAGTGACACAAAATCACTTAAACGTTGGCGACAGAAGGGGAAGATAAATGATAAGGGTTAGCTAAAAATGCGAATTATATAATTACGGTCTCGTACGCGCGATCCAAAAGCTGACTTGCAGGCGTTATTTTCCCCTTCGAGACGCATTTATCCTGGCACAAATGCCGACTCTTAACACATTTCGATTCCCAAAACTGGCTCAAATTTATCGAACTGAATTACAATTCTTGTCGTGCAATTTTCGGGCTGACCTGGTCGCCGATCTGCAAGCCGTTTGGTCCTGACCGGCCCGAGCCCTGCTCGCCAAGGAGGGGCAGGTGGTCGCGATAGACCGAGCCGCCCTTGGCGTCGTTGACGACCTTCAGGTCGGACATGCCCTCGAAGCCGACGCGGTAGAGGTTCTTCGCGCCGTTGTCCCAGATGACATAGGCGGCGCTGCGTGGACTCGCCGCGCTCCAGTCCTGGATCTCGGTGACCTTGCCGCGCCGGCCGTTGCCCCCGTCCTGGTCTTCCCACTGCCAGTCGACGCCGCGCACGACGCGCGCACCGGGAAAGATTCCCCGTATCGCAATCTTCTTGCTCTTCCGGCGCGGTTCGAGCAGCGCCCTATCGGTACCCGGCGCGTTGATGCGGAAAAAGCGGTGGCGCAGGTGGTGCTTGTCGCCATGGTAACATGCGGAGCAGAGGTCGTAGTTGGTGCACTCGGCGCACTTCCAGCGGAGACCGTAGATCGGCTGCATTCTACACGTGTCACACATCGTGCCATCATGTTTGATACCTGTAGGCGCACTGTCCAAGATGCGAAGGTCATACGCACCTGCACACCTATGGCAACAAGCAAATTCACGCATGAATACAGACTCTATTATCACATCTTTTTCCCACAGTAATATAATTTTTATTCAGATAAAAACCGTAAATAAAATATGGTTAGAAAACCATGAAATATTATTTACAGCAACAAAAATATATCGCCGTTATAGCAAAACATATATCTACTAAGTAACAGCCTCTCATTACTGGTACAACAATAGACACTACAGTGCAACATCCAACACTTATATAGTATTACCTGTAATTAGCTGCTGTGCCGTTGTCCCAAACAACAACAACTTCCTCTGGCGATTCGAAATTACGAACTGTGCCGACGTGGCCTTCACCACCATCCTGCTTGCCCCACTTCCAGTCCGGGCCACGGACTACCCTCGCACCAACACCGTCCATCACGTTCACCCTACAATCACACATCGAGTCAGTTTTGGTTCAAAAGCAATAATATCAACATTGCAGCTATACGTACACAGCACTTGGGTTCTCCGCAGGCTCATAGCCACAGGGCCCGCCATGCCTTCAAAGCTGAAGCTAATTAGCAACATCCCAAAACTCTTCAGACATGTCTTGATTGTCTAATCAACATGCCTTATTTTCCAGCTGTGTTGTCTTTTGAAAATTCAAACATAATGTTATGATACTGTTTTCAAAGCTTGATGTGTACCATTCTAAACTGACTGAGATCACATCTATCGAGGCTAGTTATGGCATGCACAATTGACTTCAATTGGCACAAAAATGGGGCCTCACCTAGGCTGCCTTCGGGTGGCACGATTTCTTGACTATGTCGGGACTAGATGCACCCGAACGTGATTTAGTCCGAACCGTAGTCCGACCGAGTTGTACCAATCTCCGGAGGTTGGTCGAGCTCGGTTTCAAGATGGCGGGCGTTAGTGGAAGGCGTTGGTAATTTCATTACATGAAAAAGATTATCTTCGGCAGTTGAACTGGAAATTTGTCCACTACACCTAATGCTTGAGTGGACATCATCAGACTAAGCTGTCTGAGAAGAATTTGTTCATCATCGTCCATAATCATACTCAAAAACTCATAAAAACAAGCTGAAGTGCGATTCTGTATGGGCGCCGCCATTTTGAATAAACCACGGTCGGTACTAATCCCATTCGGCTGTGATGGATGCCCGCTAGTCGTCTGGTCGGAACCGAGGTATCACAGCCGAAGGCGGCCCTATCTGTCTTTAAATGACATACTTTCTGAAATTTCTGGGAGAACCCTGCACACCTATCACTCTGCCCATAGACTTGCTGTCTACCGATGTAAAAGTGTAGAGCACTCATAGCAATAGTAAACCTCGCCACTGAAGTCATTGTTCGATTTTTGTATCGTTATTTCAAAATGGCTTTCAAACATTCCATTGTAATCGTATTTCATGTTTTTAATTATTCATGGAGCGAGCACAGTATCAGGGGTAGAAATTAACTTCCAACGGACTCCCTACCCTCAAAAAGAGGGAGACCGCAGCAAAATGAGGGAGTTCGCAGTCTGAGGTTTAAAATTTAAAAGATATTAACAATAACGCATGTGCTTATTTTTAAGATTCATGCAGTTGCACATCTGCCAAATTTTCTTTGGGCATTACCTGAAAAAATATAGTAATTCTGCGAGGCCGTGCTCCGAACGAACTAGTTAGTATATGGCAGAATTTTCAGGGAGTCACACAGACTCCTGCATATATGTCTTATCAGAGAGTATTTGACTCCGGACTCCCGTTAATTTCGCACCCTGCAGTATAGTCTTAAAAGATGTGTAGTTCTAAAACAGTGATTAGTTCATGATTCCAATTAGTAAACTACACTAAGTGTGTGTAAGAAAATTTATGGGATTTTGTGGTTGTGAATGTATGGTAGTTAAAAATGGTTTAAATGGCGTAACTTTCATTTTGTATTTTTCAATGAATGAACTACCTGCTATTGCATTGAACAATGTTTTATTAACCACACCTACTCTGTGAAAATACTTAACAAGTTAAGCATAACTACCATTATGCAATCATGCAATAAGCTCAAACCACTGATGTACAGTAAAAGTAACTGTGGCATGTTGTCGTTAGATGTATTTACAAGCAATGTATAACGGTTAAAGTCCAATACTTACATATTATTACAGTACATATATATGCGAATGCTTAGAAAGGTAGAGATTAAGTTTTTTGGGTAAAATACGTGAAACCTGTAAAATATACCTCAGAACATTATTAACATTAAGATTTTAGAAGCTCCTGGGTAGACCAACTGGTCTAAATTATATATTGCTGACACGCCGTAGAGACGGGGGCCCAAGGATATAAGAGCTTCCCTCGTTTGCACAATTGCACATGTCGCACATTGCGAAAATGAATTGTGGTCAGCGCTTATATCCATGAACCGAGACGGGACCTTGACATTCATTGAATACTGTGTCGACCACAGTTTTGCATAGAGTAGCACAGATATTAGGCAGAGTGACGTTTTAGTTCTGCTCTACGACTACAACTTCGATACAGATAAAATAGAGGCTTTGATAAAATACTATATAGCCTAGGTTTAGTGACACCGAGTGACTGGTTGTTCCACTGAAAAATGGTTTTTGGTAAAAACTTGTCCAGGAAAATATAATCTGTCAGACTATTGATATGGTGTGATAATTTACTACTCTTATCCTTTCATTATGGTTAATTTAAGAGGGTTTAGTCAGCAGCGACAGTTACTGGGTGCATCTTCGTTCATTATTGGCGCATCGACCCAACTAGTACTAATAGTAGTAGTAGTAGATACAATAATGTAACCCTACTTTGCGTACAATGCGTACTTTGCGTAATGTACAATGCGAGCCTATTCTTTTCTTTGGAGGAGCCCCTGAGTGATTCACTCAGGCAGGGGAAAAAATACACGGGGGCGGCGGGCGATTTCGCCC
>NW_014577095.1:797805-801278 GCF_000485595.1 Priapulus caudatus | reverse complement strand
TATAACCTTTTTTATATTTTGGTGAGGGTTATATTGGGACAGAACGGGGTTCATTGAAATTTCGTGAGATCGCATGCAAAATGCATGCACTGCGAATGCGGCCGGTACGCCGCTATTGGCGCGAAAAAAACCCTACCGTTTCCTTCTACATGACTTTACCTTGCTACAGATATGTGTATACATTCACTTCAATCGTTATTCACTTCTTAAAAGATTCTTTTTCAGACACCCCGCTTCATTTAACTTTCGTAAATAACATTCGCCATTTACAAACAATCAGACCAATCAGAGCGAGTGTTACAATAGCCTGGTTCTCGCTTGCAAGGAGCCCTTGCTCGCCTGTATCTGTGGCGCTGCAGGAGGGCAGATAGACTCGCTCTGATTGGTCTGATTGTTTGTAAATGGCGAATGTTATTTACGAAAGTTAAATGAAGCGGGCAAGCGGATATCTGTAGCAAGGTAAAGTCATGTAGAAGGAAACGGTAGGGTTTTTTTCGCGCCAATAGCGGCGTACGGGCCGCATTCGCAGCGCATGCATTTTGCATGCGATCTCACGAAATTTCAATGAACCCCGTTCTGTCCCAATATAACCCTCACCAAAATATAAAAAAGGTTATATGGGACAGAATTATTCGGTCTACATTCTCAGCGCATGCATTTTGCATACGATCTCACGAAATTTCAATGAACCCCGTTCTGTCCCAATATAACCCTCACCAAAATATAAAAAAGGTTATATGGGACAGAATTATTCGGTCTATAGAGCTATGCTGAGTGAATCACTCAGGGGCTCCCCCAAAGAAAAGAATAGGCTCGCGTTGTAACTCTACTCTTGTTGGGTTACATTATTGTATCTATAGTACTATTAGTATTAGTATTATAGTAGTAGTACTACTACTACGTAACTACAGTACTAGTAGTAGTACTACTACTACTGTACTAGTAGTAGTACAGTAGGTACTACGGAAACAGCACGAACACGTCAACACCATTCATGATTCATCGTTCACCACCATAACGAACGGTGTATGTGCATTTACATACATACCTAACGACGCGGTTTGAAGTGCCACCGTTGGCAGTTGGTTCCATGTTCATCTTACCGTTTTATGTTTTTAACATAATGAAAGGCTAACACTAAGTAGAAAGTGGCTCAAATATTATAGTATTTATACACGGAGAAGATTAGCGATGATGGCTACCTCCCAGGTAGAGATGCTCACTTATTTAGCAACATTTAGTATCGTATCGTATCGTACAATTTACGTCGTACACTCTGATTCTTTTTTATGAATATATACAATTTCCTATGAATATGAGACAAGTAGACAATATATATAGGCTAACCAGTATATTAATTCTATGTTTACGTGGACATACTTTCTCCAGCACACAAGCACACATTTGTATTATATTTATATTTATATTGAATAACAATAAATATTTCCGTCAAATTCAAAGGTTCTTTTTTTTTCAATTTGAATCATTTTCAATTCAATCATAATACACAAAATATGTGTTAAAAGTGAATACGTTCTGCCTATTTCAGTCCCATGTAGTACCTAATAACAAGCCATTTAATCAATTTATTATTTAATAAATCTTTATTGCATGTAATTCAAATACAAATACATGCACTGAAAACAGCCTTTTTTATGGAGAAAAAATCTGATAAATGCAATAGTGTTGAGCAAATAAAATTTCTGTGAAAATAAAATATTTATTCACAGAAAATAAAATTTCTGTGATTCACAGTTGTTCTTTGAAATCGAACAATAATTTTGTTGCAGGTGATTTAAAAAGTAAACAATATTTAACACACTGATAAATCAGGTATGTGCATGGTATCGAGGTGAGTCGATAGTGGTAAATTATTTGGCCGTCAATCATAGCTATGAAATAGCAAAAATATCATGAGATCACTGAAAGAACGCACCATCCTTTTGCCTCCTCGTCCAATTTTTCACCTCTCCATCCCCTTTCCACTCCTCTTTCTCTCCTCTTCCTCTAGACGACCAGCACCACCACCACTACCCCATTTTAAACCCCTTCTTCTCCCGCTTCTATGATTTCACCCTTTCCCATTCTATTACTACCATTCCTCATTTTCCTCCATAACCTGTTCCTTCACTTTGATCTCCCGTATTATCTATACTTCTCTACCTCACTCTTTTTTAGCTCCCTTCTACTACAACCATATTCTGCTCCTTCACGTCTTCCATCATTTCTGGCTCCCACATTCTCAACCTTTTTCACCAGCCTATATTTATATATTTATATATATATAATAGATGTGTGTGTGTGTGTGTGTGTGTGTGTGTGTGTGTGTGTGTGTGTGTGTGTGTGTGTGTGTGTGTAAATATTGTGGCGTGCGAACGCGTGACGTCACCGGATATGCAGGCAAAACACATGGCAGCTATGGTGCATGTATATACAATACCAGTGACGTCACACGTTCGCACGCCACAATATTTTAAACTGTACAACCAGTAGTGCTGACTTGTAAGGAATAAAGCTATTAAAGGCATAACTACATGGTGTAAAGTTGTGGAAAGTGTTCAAAAAGATAGGTGAGATGTCCACGTAGATAGATAAGTGTTAAAAAGCCCGATCATTTTGCGTTTTGTAAAACGATTTTTCGTGGGAACTTTGGGAACTGTTGCAGCAGCAAAATCTAGCTGAAAATGTTCTATAGCCCTGTGGCAGTTAATGAACGCGGGCTATAGTACTAGAGGCATGTCGAGCACTGCTGAGTGTAGCTCTAGTACTATAGCCCGCGTACAGTTGCCACTGGGCTATAGAACGAGCCATTAGGGATGCGCGGGACCAACTCAGACGTGCTTATATCCAGCTATAAAACGTCTGTGGTAGGCAATTAATGCCTCTTATCCGAAGTGAATATGCCTTAAGTTATATCATCTACTAAAATTTAACCTGTAACTATCGTTGAAATGGTCTACTTGCGGTATTTCTGGTGAACAAACATTCGATTTGCAAACTTCAAACGGCCATTTCTGGCGGCGCTGCAGCAGCGCCAGTCAGCAGGAACTATGTATTTCCGAACGTGGAGAGGTGGGCGGGTTTGATTGGTTGTGGACAAAAACATTGTTGTTGTCAAGTAACAAATTAAGTGATTAAAAAAGATTGTAATATTAGTTTTGTCATGAAAGATGAACAAATTACTATTATTAATTTGTTACTTGATAACAACAATGTTTTTGTCCACAACCAACACAACCCGCCCACCCCTCCACGTGCGGAAATACATAGTTCCTGCTGACTGGCTGAAGTAAGATAATTGGTCCCGAGCACTCGTAATTGTTGATGCTATAGCCCAGCGGCAACTGTACGCGGGCTATAGACTATAGTACTAGAGCTATGTAGACCGAATAATTCTGTCCCATATAACCTTTTTTATATTTTGGTGAGGGTTATATTGGGACAGAACGGGGTTCATTGAAATTTCGTGAGAT
>NW_014577095.1:791583-795214 GCF_000485595.1 Priapulus caudatus | reverse complement strand
TATATATATATATATTATTATTATATATATATATATATAGTAGTGTGTGTGTGTGTGTGTGTGTGTGTGTGTGTGTGTGTGTGTGTGTGTGTGTGTGTGTGTGTGTGTGTGTGTGTGTGGGTGTGTGTGTGTGTCCGTGCACGCGTGTAATGATGTAACGTTATGACGTACACGAGAGTGTACGAGATTCTATGAGAGACTCTCTCTCTGCTGCTACGTGTGCTTGGAAGCGTGAGCTGTGTTTGAGGATGGCTCTTCAGAACAATAAATATTATACCAACTAACAACATGTGTTGATCCATAATATTACAACGCGTGCATGTTGGTTTGAATGTGTGTATAAAAACTATATGTCGTAGAACTAGAATAGAAGTCTATTCTATAGACTTCTGTTCTAGTTCTATGGTATATGTGCGCGAATGTGTACGTATTGGTGCGGGCATAGGGTGCGGGATTATACGAGAGTAAGCGCATGCGTGCTAGAGTGTAACTGTGTATGAGTGTAGAAATGATTTTAAAGTATACTTAATCACTTTACTTGTACAGAAAGTACTGACGTTATTGTATAATATTTTGACTTTAAGCTGCATAGCGATGTTATGTACCTTATAATATTACTATGAATATTAAAATTATGAATAATATGAAAATGTATTATTTTAACTGCTGAACATCATTGCTAGATCTAGATCTATAGATCTATCAGATTTTTGTCTCATTAAAAAAATACTGTTTTCAGTACAGTAATAATAATAATAACAAGAATAACATATATACCAGAAATAAATAATAGGGAATATTCCCTATTATCTACTTCTGATATATATCTATAAAATTAAATTAAATAGTGTATAATATATACAGTATTTATACAGTAGTACTAGTGGCGGATCCAGAAGTGAATTCTGGGGGGGGGGATCATGAGGGGGCAGAGCATATAAATCAGGTGATTTATATGCTCTGGGGGGGGGGGTGTTAGGTTAAAATAATTGCCCTGACAATTCTAGGGGCAACCGCCCCCTGCGCCCCCTTGGATCCGCCACTGAGTATACATACCATGGGCCTGATCTAGGTATATAAGCAAAACAAGATACAGCTTAGTCTGAGTGGGCCTCTAAAAATCTCGAATTTCTTTCATTTGTTATATTTTTAAAGTTCTAAAGGAGCAATCCCTGTGGAGCCTCCGTGGCCCAGTAGTAGGCATCATGCACTGTCCACTAAATGCTGCGAGTTCAAACCCAGTCGGGGCAGTGAATTTTCTCAAGGTGTAAAAACCTGGCTCTCAACATTGGAGACTGTGAATCTCCCGTGGCTCGGAATACCACGTAAAATAGCGGTCCCGTCTCCAGAAATACTAACCAATGGGGACGTAAAAGAACCACTGAGGGTGCAAAAAGAACCACTGAGGGTGCAAAAAGAACTCTGGCTGTGACCACCCTCAGTGCCATTTGGCTAAAAGGCTGACTACCTGAACTGACTGCTGAATAAGAAATAATAAGAAGAAAGAATGAGAAGATTAAGACGAAGAAATAAGAAGAAGGAATAAGATAAAAAGGATTAGGAATAAGAAATAAGAATAAGGAATAAGACATAAGAAATGAAAAAGAAATAAGAAATAAGAAGAATAAGAATAAATTTCCCGCACATTCCAAAGAGAGAATCAGTGCCTTGTGAAATACAAGAGGGGGACACCAAGATACAAGATACAAGATGCAATCCCCTCACCCCGCACGAATTTGTGCGGCATATTGGCGGCATATTCTTGCCAAGTTCAGTTGTTGCACAGCCTAATTCTAATTCTAATTCCAAAATAGGGTCTTTACAGCTTCCAATACTGGCAATAGCTTAGGGCCTCACCAACTCTGAAATTTATGCATATTGTATCTTGTATCTTGTATCTTGTATCTTGGTACCCTCTCTTGTATTTCACAAGGCACCCGAATCAACGAGTGCGGGGTTCATCTAGAAAACAAAGGGATAAACGTCGCCTCTAAAATAATTATCTACATGTTAGTGTCACGGATCGCCAGAATTTTCCGTACATAATCTAATTCTGGTTTTAATAGTCCATGGTTGTCCCTTCTCCAGTTATCTATTTGTTGCCCTCCTTATATTTTTCATAACTATCACAATTATATAAATGTTCCATATCTTCTTTCATATCCTTATTACACGTACCTATTACACTTATCATCGCTAAAATTATTTTTAAAGTATCCTTTTAGGTCAATAATGCAAGTTTTGCATTTAAATGCAAAACACGATCGCATCGTTAAGTGATAATACTTTCATATATTCCTTCAATCCGTATGTTTCAATGTTTATCATGTTCATTTTTGGTTTGCCTCTAGTTTTCAATTTGTTTCTTTTAATTACTCGTTTTAGTATAGCATCTTTGACTTGTTTTTTTCCAGGCTCTTTTTGGTTTTAATCCTATGGCTGTAAATGATATTTCTAGTTCGTACTCCTCTAGGATTATTAGGATTTCATTTCCCCAGTTTCTTCCTTCTTTTTATTATTTTACGTAGACATTCATTTTGAAAGTCCTCCAACATTTTAAATTCTTCCTAAGTTATGTTGGTCCATGTTTCACTGTTGTTCAGGAAAGAAGGTATTACTGTACATTCATATAATTTGACTCTTGCTTCTATGGTATGGTTACCATAATTTTGCTCCTCTGTCCCTGATACTATTTCTCTCATCATGAATCTACATTTATCGGATCGTGCCTTTATCATGTCCTTAAACCCCCCTTTGTCATTAATTAGATCGCCTAGATATGTATATATATATTTAGTGCATTTTTTGATTACCTGATTTCCTAATAATATATCTTTTTCTATCCTTTCTTTATTTGAGAATTTCATGACCATTGTGTTGGTTTTGTTTAAATTAAATTCTAATCTTTTTGATTGTGCTAATCTGTAACATGAGTGAGCGATTTTTGTAATTGAAATAAGTAAATTGGTCCGATTTCTATTGTGTCACTATATACATGTATTTCACATTATTTAGGTAATTTAAACAGTCCAAAGGCATGCAGCATAAGACTGGTCCTAATATAGTTCCTTGTTTAACTATTTCTTTTGTTATGAAATTATCCGTTTTTCCTACTGGTGTTTCTAAGTTAATTATTGCTTTTTCGTTCAAATTAATTCAAATTAGTTCAAATTATTCAAATTAGTTCAAATTAGTTCAAATTAGTTCAAATTAATTCTCAGCATGCATGGTCGCTTCAGTCCTCTATACCATAATTCTACGATTGCGTCTTTTAACCATAGACTATCAAAACATTTTTGGATATCCCCCCCCCCCGAATAATAAAGTGATGTTTTTCTTTTGTTCACTGTGTTTATCAATAATTGCCTCTTAGTACAAATAAATGGTCCGTTGTGCTAAATCCCTTCTTCCCCCCACTTTGGTATTGGCAAGTGTCCATAATTTTCTGTTTACGTTGCCAGATTAATTTCTCAACTACAGTAAAAACCCGCGTATAAGAACATAGATTTTTCCAAGTTAGCCTCAACATGTTCTTATATAAATGGTGCTTACTGAAAAATTAGGCTCAAAAGGTTCTTAAATAGGTTTTTAATTGTTTCTACTTTTAATATGTACTAGCTGAAACCCGCGC
>NW_014577095.1:788445-790587 GCF_000485595.1 Priapulus caudatus | reverse complement strand
GACCCTCACGACCCCCCCCCCTGCATACACCCATGTATATATATTATTATATTATAGAGATCAATGCTAGTATCCCGTCTAGTATCCCGTCTAGTATGGTTCTTCGGACTTCTTCCGCCACACAAAGTGGCAGCACTTACTGATATCATGGCGGACAAAGATGTAGATTCTGAAACTGGTGATAAAGAAGAGTGTGACTGTGGAGATGCTAATTCTAATAAGCGTGGAACAAAACGACCAGTATCACCGGTTGAAAAGGTTATTACGATTATTGCTTAGATTTAACCCCTGTCTGCTAAACTACGAGGCAGTTTCCTTATATGCGGCTAGTATACTGTATTATGGGTTCAAGGATAGAGAACATGGGTCCCAATAAAACCAATGTCATTTACATCAATATAAATATAATATTATATCAATATAATAGGTCAGGGTTATGGTTAGGGTTAGGTTTAGGGTTAGGATTATGTTTCTAGCTGGCTGCGACTAGTCACTAGGGGCAGCGCATCTCCCATTCCCAAGTCCGAAAGGCGCCGAATTATTATTATTATTATTTTTTTGAATTAGGGATAGGGTTAGGGTTAGGGTTAACTGATTTTTATATGCACAACTTATTTATACTAATAATGCGCCACCTAGCGGATCACTATTTCTTCCCTGAGACTAGCTCTAGTACTATAGCCCGCGGATCGCTGCGGCGGCGATCCGCGGGCTATAGTACTAGAGCTACCCTGAGACCTACTATTTCGGACTTGGGAGACGCGCTGCCCCTAGAGGCATTCCCTCTAGCCCTAGGGCAGTAGGGGCAGCGCGTCTCACAAGTGTCAATATAACGAGAATGTCAATATAAATTTTATTATTGGATGATAGAAACGTAGACACTAAACTTAAATGAATCATTTATATAATCACTTCATAAGTAGCCAATCTGTAGATACCACAGATACTTGGAACGTTTCAATAATAAAATGATGGTAAATACAGGGCCGAAATTAAATTTTGCACTGTTGGACTCCCAAAAGAGTCCAAAAGAGTGAGTCCGCGGCAAAATGAGGGACTCCGCAGTCTGAAGTTCAAAGTTAAAGATATAACACATGTGCTTATTTTGAAGATTCATGCCACAGGCACTTGGAGCGTTTCAATAAAATATAATGCTAAATAAATACGAAATCTATTTATTACCAAAGTCCTAATGTTTCCATACTCTCTTTCACCTATTATTGCCGACAATTTTCTGTAAATGCCGTCCAAATGCTCATCTGCAACAAACGCTGGCTGCTGCCATTGCTGCCGCTGCACACTGACACATAAATATATAGCAGGTAGGAAAGCGTGCTGCCAAAATTCGTTCGACGCTCGCTTGATTTCGAATACAACACAAATATTCAACCATTCTACTCCATCTTTGTTTCTATTTGAAGAACAGTGTTCACTTGTTATAAAAACATACTGTCTGTGTTCGTAACCGAGCTGTGTCACGTGAAATCACACAAAGCCTGACGAAATTCTTGCGTTCGCTCCCGTTTTCCAAACGTGCGTATTTCAAACTGCATTTATGGAAAACTATTACAAATAATAGGCGAAAGAGAATAGATAACCATTATGACTTTGGTAGTAAATACATTATATGTTTATTTACCATCATTACCTCCGCCCAACGGAGTTGGAGGAGGTTATGTTTTCACTCTCGTGTGTTTGTGTGTTCGTGTGTTAGTGTGTTTGTATGTTCACGCAATCGATATTAGCACGTCGAGTCAAGCCAGCCAGCCAGCCAGCCAGCCAGCCACAGCTAGCTCCAGCAGCAGTCAGCAGCAGCCAGCAGCGAGCGGCGAGCCAGCTCGTAAGACATACATGTTACATGGGAGCGTGTACATGTCAGTACGCTGGCGTATATCACGGGCTATTCGTGTGTTCGTGAGTCGTATGGCATATGGCGTATGTCGCTGGCGGAGGTATGCACTCCGTGAGTGCATTCTGTCCAGGGTACTCCCTACGCGCGCCCCGTTTGGGAAAACTCCCCCCTGTTTCAATTGTTGCGCCCCGTTTAAATTACTTCCGCCCCGATTAAATTCCACCACAATAAAAGTTTGACAGCGCTGGAATTGATCGTCAAGAATTCCCATTCGACCAGGACAACCGACT
>NW_014577095.1:786952-788435 GCF_000485595.1 Priapulus caudatus | reverse complement strand
TTTCCCCTACCTTCCCCCCTCACTTCCCCCTCCCCTTTCCCTGTTTCAATTTCATCATGGGGAGAACCCTGCTGTCTAGTAAGTTATATTATTGAAACACTCCCAAGTACTTATGGAAGATACTGTTTTCATTGGCATGTGGCCCTGTAATGATTAATTTTGAAATCCAAAGGATTGTACTGGAAAGAGAGAGGTAAAGTTGATTTAATTGATATATCAACCCCGTGGATTACAGTAGAAAATGTTTCAATTTTACAATTGGCATATACAGGTGGTGCAAGTCCATGTAAATTCCATCATACAATACATGGAAAAACTGTAGCTGCCTAGCTGGGTGGGTGCATGAGGGCAAAAGCGCTGATAATTATCATGACATGTTTTGTGAGCTGACCACAAGGGTGTACAGACCCTGGCGTTCACCCAATGGGCCATGTTCTAGGCTAAACTGAGAGTACCTGAGAGCAACTAAGTGCCATATATTTTAGCTTTAAAAGCATAAAATCAATCATTGCTGTGTAAGTGATAGTGCATATCTCTGTATTGTATTTCATTTAGGTTCAGTCTGCCAACAACTGGGAGGCTGCTGATCTGGGTAATGAAGATCGTAAGAACAAGTTTCTTCGACTGATGGGATCAGGAAAGGTAAATCACAGCTGACAGTGATTATATGTTGCATCATATGCTGATTTAATTTCTCCATTTAAAATATAATTACACTACAAATATATAAATCGGTCCTTTCACTGCAGTAAAATTTCCTATCAAATTTGATTCTTAACATTTTTCTAGGGAGTATTTAACACAGAGGTTTTCACTCAAAACTATGGTTTCTACTACTGTATATTAACATGCTAACTTCATTGTTCTGCAGAAAGATCATGCAGGCAAGTTGCATATTCAACCGATTCCTGCCACAGAGGCACATTTGCGAACCCGTGAGTCATATATTTGCTATGTTTTCCCATTTTCATCTGAACTAAATGAACTCAAACGTCACATATTTATTATATGTGGTAAAAACGTCACTGACTGGTCAAGTCAATATATATTAACTAGCGGGATACCCGGCATTGCCTGGGGAAATCAGTGGCGTTACTCAGTTGGTGACCGCTTGGTTGAAAGGAAAATACTCCAAAAAGTGTAACTATCTATCTATCCATGCATCCATCCATCCATCCCATTCCATGCCATCCCATCCTATCCCATCGCACCACATCCCATCCCATCCCATATCCCATGCCATGCCATGCCATCCCATGCCATCCCATCCTATCCCATCGCCCCCCATCCCATCCCATCCCATATCCCATGCCATTCCATGCCATCCCATGCCATCCCATCCCATCCCATCGCCCCCCATCCCATCCCATCCCATATCCCATGCCATTCCATGCCATCCCATGCCATCCCATCCCATCCCATCGCCCCCCATCCCATCCCATCCCATATCCCATGCCATTCCATGCCATCCCATGCCATCCCA
>NW_014577095.1:757282-786615 GCF_000485595.1 Priapulus caudatus | reverse complement strand
TCAACAATAAAAAATAAGAAATCAAAAGATAAAAGACATTAAAATAAATAAGTAAAAAATTAAAATTAAAAATAATAAAATAATATAAAAAATATAATAATTTTTGATCTGTAACCTACATAGGCTTCCGTGAAGTGTTTCCGTAAGTCATTGCGGATAATTATTATCAGCTATCCATGATACCATAGTTTATTCTGGATTTTTACTAAACGTTTAAATGTAGTAAACAATTTTTAATTTTGAAATTAACGGTGAAGTGCCAGAAGTACATACTAAACAGTCCAAAAGTAAAGAAACAGAATTTCCCGAGGTGGGATTCAAATCCAGAATCAATGGTTTTGGAGTCTGATGCTTTATCCATTTGGCCACTGGGGTGGTATGGTTACCATGATTAACACGTTGGAGATGTTAGGGGTGTTGCTATCTCCCAGACGTGGAGGGATGGTCACGTGATACAGTTGACGTATACTTCAAAACTTAACAGTAACCATAACACTAAATATCTATATATCGGATCTCTATATATAGGGGTGTCATCCACAAAAATTAATCTATGGTGGGGGGACAGATATCATGATGCAAAACCCCTAACCCTAACCCTAACCCTAACCCTAACCCAAACCCTAACCCTGATCCTAACCCTAATCCTAACACTAGTGCTGCCACGTTTCGGTACTGTCCCTCCATGGGGTAATGCTATCCCCCGGGCGTGGAGGGAGGTGACCGCAACGTGGCAGCACTAGTGTTAGGATAGTGTTAGGATAAGGGTTAGGGTCAGGGTTAGGGTTAGGGTTAGGGTTAGGATTAGGGTTAGGGTTAGGGTTTTTGTATCATGATATCTGTCCCCACACCATAGATTAATTTTTGTGGATCACAATGCCTATATATAGCGCGGCGAGATACTTATATTTAGTGGCAGGTTTAGTGTTGGCGGTGTTGGAGTGAGGGTTACCGTTAGGGTTAACGTTTTGAACGTCATCGTCAACGTTATCACGTGACCTCCCTCCACGCCCGGGGGATAGCAACACCCCCCTCCATGCCCGGGGGATAGCAACACCCAGATGTTAGGCTGTACGCACCGCCATCTATTGACGAATATAATTTTAATTTTAAATTTTTTAACTTTTTTAAATTCCAGCCGTCTCCCAGACGTGGTGATTCTGAATATATCTTCAGTTTTCTGCTAGGCTACGTAGTTCTCTAGTTATGCGCGAACAGACTAATTTGGCTGAACAACTTTATATATATAGATATTAGTTCCAGAAATGTTACTCATGAAACGTACTGTGGTGATGACCGAGAACAGCGTGCAAAAATGAATTCAGTGTAGTAAGAAATTGTTAGAGTCAAAATTATAAAACTCTTGGAAGAGTAAGGATTTTTTTTAAATATTTGACTTTGTAGAAGAGGAACAAGCAAAGCTAGAAGCTGAGCTGGAGCAACAGTTTGAAGAAGGTAGAGAACACAGAGTTTTGGAGAGGAAGACACATTACCACGTTGGACTTGGATTCCATGAAAATGAGAAGTCAAAGGATGGTAAAAGTGAAATAGTTACTGAGTGTTAAAAAGATTGTAATATGCATTCAGTGTGCACAAAATTTACCAATGTGCATTGCTATCAATCGGGGTTTAATTTTCCATCTCATGCAATAATAGTGCTTTGGTTCGTTTTTTGGATGGTTCAATACACGTGCGATCATAGCCTTGGTAAAATAGATATAACAACGATAACTCGCTGTCGAATTTTTTTAGCATTTAATTTTTGTAGTTCTGTTGGAACACTTATTTTATATGTAAGAGAGGAGTAGAAAGAATTTTTATGAACAGCTGCAATGACTTATTTTATAGAATAATTGAATTTTTTTCTTCTAATATATGGGTTGGTTATTCTAGAAACCATCCCAGAAGGTGATACCCCAAAGGGCAAAGATGTTGATCCTCCTGCTGTGACAGATGAGAGTGATGCAAAGCCATCCACAACAGAAAAGACACCAGAAAAAGATACAATGGCGAAGCCAACATTGACATTTGTGAAAAGTAGTGAAACCTCATGATGAAATTAATATGATTCTCTGTCTGTCTCCACCCCGAGTTTTTGTACATCTTGAAATAAGGTAAACAATATATCTGTGAATAAACTGTGTAGGTCATTGCCATTAATCTTTAATACCAGCTAAGTTTATATTTCTATAGGATGGTCAGATTTACAATTGTCATATCTACCAATCTCACGTAAGGTATACATACATACATTCATTCATGTGCAACTATATGTAGAATAAACGTTAGTATGTACAGATTTATCTGCATGAGTGTCGAGTAGATTGTCACTTGAAATGATATCATCATCACATCAGGTTAGCAACATGCATTAATGATATGCACCATATGTGAGACAGGAGTTATTGAAACCAACTTTTGAGTCGTAGAGCTGGTGAAATTAGTTATGATTTATTTCTACATTCCTATCCTAATAGGAAAATGTCTAAGTGAAGGCAAATAGCGGAAGGAACGGTAATTTATTGTTAGATAACTAGCAGATCTAATCATATAATGCAAAGTGAATTTGGCCACTCATCGGATCCCCACTGACAGCGATTGCCACAAAATTATATTACAAGATATAGACATCAGTCGAGAGATGTCTAGCTGTAGCAGTCTGGTTATTTCTGTATGATACCAAGTTAAGAAGCTATGTGTAGCAAAACTCCCATAATGCATGGATGTATGTACCTTTCTTTTAATAAAACGTTTATATTTAATTTCTGCTCTATATCGTATATCATGAATATATGTATATGGTTATGTAATATGTATATGTATATAAATGAATGTATATAATATATGGTACGTGGTTCCTGCTAATAATTGTTAAAAATTATTAGTAAGTGCTCGCAAATACACCAATGGCTATTATGAAAATTCATCGCCTCTCTGCCAAATCTGCAATTTATAGGACTCCCCTAATATTTGTTATTTTGCCCAATACATTTTGACTGTTTCCTCATAAGATGCCAATACAACCTATAAAATCCCTACGAGTGACAGCTTTTATTGGAATCGTCATCGTACGTCAACGTCACAACTGTTGCCATCGCCACTACGATCGCTGCGATCTTTTGTAATTCAGTGTTAGGGCCCCCACAGAAGCTCACATTGTGAAAGGGGCCTGATCTAATGGATTGTTGAATGCTGACGTGTCCTATCAACAGCAATGGCAGCGCACAGAAGTTGGCTGCAATTTTTGTTATTCTTCATTTGTTTATCATATAATTCAGGAAGTACGCAATTACCGAAGTTGAGAGCATGTATAGACACAGATTGTAACGGTAAGATTAACGATTCATAAGTTAAATTATGTGTGGTTTAGCATGTCAAGACTATGATTAAGATAGGCCTAGAGCATAGTTATGCGTTTTTGGAATATTAATTATTATTGGCATTCTGCCATTCATTTTGATTTTATCTATGACTATGCCAATTATAGTCTTGATGTTATTGAGTTTATACCCATGGTGCTACAAACATTTTTTTCCCATTTGCCCGGTCGGGCAAGTGGGTTACGAAACTGGTTGCCAGAAGGCAAAAGTTACTTGCCCGAAAAACAAAGAAATACATGTACATACGATTTTTTCTATTACTATTAGTATGAATTTAAATGGTTTCAAGACTAAGAGTAAGAGCCCGGTTCAAAGGTAGTCACGATACAAGAAACAGCACACAAAACTTGATTCCCTTTAAGCACCAAACAGGTATAAACACTTTATGAAAAAAAATATTGCTGAAAGGCAAAGGCAATGAAAAGCCTGAAAAGGCCATATATTATATAGCATGTATGATGTAGTACTATGCCAATACAAACATCACCTCACTCTACTCAACATCACAGCATAAAAAAGAAATGCCAAATGGTACACTTTAGATGAGAGCCATGAGTGCAGGCCTGCATGAGCCTCCACAACCAGGTGCCTTCACAACCACGGGCCTTCACATATTTTATTTTAAAAAATTGTAAGGAAAAATGTAGGCTGACCTGAACGACACGCACGTATCAATCAAAACCATATTGCACGCATTTTACGTCATACTTACGCAAGCCATATTGTAATATATATTATATTATAACAAAATATATTCATGCTATAACACAGCACACAGTGTTTTAATTTTTTTATTTTTTTAAGTGTCAGTTTATTATGAAAAACCCACCACTCTCACAATAAATTAATAAAATATGTTCAAGTTTATTTAGGTCTGGATCGTAAGCGCAGAGAATATAGTGGTGCATGCATGCAGATATAATAGACTGACAGTGCAGTATACAGTGTATCTGTTTTTGTGTACTTCAGCAAAGAAAATCCTCGTTCACAGGCTGCAGTAGAGGGGCAAACATTTGATGTAGCTGATCACGTAATGACAATGCCTGGCTTGGGGGCTGGGTTTACATGTTGCTGTGTGCATGTTGCGTACAAAGTATAACTGTATGCATTGATTGTTCCATTCGCATTGTGTTTTTTTCATTGAAATCTCGTCGCAGCAACGCAGCTTCTGTGCAAAACAATGCAAGGGACGGGTGGAAACAGAAAAATATCATTAGTCTACTGTCTAGACATTCAATAAAAAAAACTTGCAATTTCAAGCTATTTGCCCGGGGGCGAATTTTGGTTGCCCAGGGCCATCGGGCAAGCGGGTTTGTCGCGCCCTGTTATACCCAGTCGAATAATTTTCTCTATATCCATGTACCTTAGTGCAACTGTGATCACTGTGTACTTTCCAGTATTCGACTGTATCCATTCAGGAAGAGAATATCAAATTATATACTACGTACAAAGAAATACACAATGTGAATGTCATGTACATGCAAATTATAATCATAATGGTATTAATGCTTATAATAGTTTATAAAAACCTCCATCATGTTGAATTTATATTTAATATGCTATAGTTAGTTGGTAGTAAAACCAAGTTGACTAGAAAGCGATGTACGTTCTTTTTGATGACCTCTCATTGTCAACAAGTACGGTGGCTAAAATATTAAACAATGCATTTTTTGACAGTCTAAAATTTATCTAAAAAATTATCCACTTTTTTTAAATGACTTGAGCATCTGGGTGCTGACACATGTTGTCCGTTAGACACCTTCAGGCTTGTTTTAATATGTCAATAAAGTTATGGTGAAAATGCCTTTTATAATCTCCCTTGGAAATTCTGTGAGCAAGGTAAAACAGTATCTAGGCTTCTTGTCGCGATATGCTCAGCTAATATTGATACCAGTATGTAATTAAAGTAAGGTACCGTAAATATTTAAAGTCTGCTTTATAGGTTAGATTAGTTTCTACTTATATACAGTTCATGTGCATTCAATTTGTTCTTCAAACCCTTTCTCCATTATTCTGTTCGGTATTGGGACAATATTTTAAACTGGTAAACTGAGACTATTCTTATTTCAAGCTTTAATATTTCTTGATTTTTGTATTTTCTTCATTCCGGTTTGTTAGCGCATTCTTGCCATTGTACTTTCCCCCAATAGTCCTACTTATAGCAAGTTCATTTAAAATGCAAGTGACTGATACTTTCTACCTTCCAGTTAAACGTTTATGTATGAGTTGAACAGTTCACAGGTGTAAATCTCTTCGCTAAGTTTTAAACACCTGAAAATTTACAATTGCATGTTATAGGCCTTTTATCCCTCGGGTCAGCCATGGTCATGTTTAAGTCGCCTGATGATCGACTCCTGAGCTTTGATGAACATGACACCATTGACATTCTAGCAAGGAGTGATGGTAACTTCTGGGAAGGCCAGGTATTGCAATATGTGTTTACCACTTAGCTGAAGTTGCTAGTAAAGCACAGTATCTATTACTTGTAATGCATATATACAATAATTATTGCTATATTCTGTCTTTCTCCTATTAATCTGATATTACAAATGTTGGTATAGGCCTCTGTATTATGGATGCCTGCAAAAAGTGCAAACATCTATTTTTTGATGCTTGTGTTTTGGTATACGTTCTTTGTAGCATATGGATAAGATATAGTAAAGTATTTCATTTGTTCTGTTTTTGCTAAAAAAAAATTATAAAACACATTCCACAGAATTATGAATTTTAAATTTTCCATGCAATAGCTAATATTAATTGTAGAAACTTCATAAATGTTTGGTAATCATAATGTATTAATTATGAATGTGAACAATTATTTAAATTTTTTTTTCATTTAACAGGTGAATGGAAGAAGAGGGTATTTTGACAAAAATTTGGTTCAAGAAACAACCCCTCTTTACACTGATGACCTAAAAGCAGTTAAGACAGAGGTATAAAACCTTTAGATGCAATATATGGTACATGCAATTATAACTATTATATATATATATATCTTGTATATATATAATGCAAGGCAGATAATATTTATACTAATTTAACAATAACACTATTTCATAGGGCGATCTTGAAATATCCAAGGAAGTGGTAGATGCAATTGAAAAGGCGAAAACAGAAATGAAAGGTAAAACAATCATATTCCTACACATTATAATTTCTGTGCCAACCTATAGTAACAATATATAGCATGCAGGGTATTAATGCTAATGTGAAAGTAGTCACGTCGCATTATTGTTACTTATTTGTTTTTTTCTGTTTGACATGGTACTTCTGGTGCAGAGATACAATTATAATGCTCAGAAGCATGTAGCAGGATGTTAGGTATGCTTCTCCAGGCTTGCGTCTATCACTAGGTTCCTTGTTTTACAGAGGTGGCTGGCAGACCTAATGAAATTGATGGTGTTAATAGCAATGGGCCTGACACCAACTTTCGTATGGGGGTGGCGGATGCACATGGTGATGGTGATAGTTATGGGAATGGTAATTCCTTGCTTGGGTCACTGAGCCGAATTATCCCTAAGCAATTTCGATCGCAAGTGAAAAAAGAAGCAGAAGATAATGTTGATGGTATGTTCTTTTAGTGTTCCCATATTTTGATTGTTTTATACTAATTTGAATTCAGTAAAATGTGTATGAAATGTGAATTTTACATTAGCACAGTCTGTTATATGTTACACCAATAGCAAAGTCAGTTAAGTACATATGAAGTGGAATCTTCGAAATACTGTTATGATTCTTTTAGATATAAATGCGCATATTGAGAAGACTATGAGAAAAAGAATGGTAGGAGACAAACCCAACAAAGAAGCTGAACAGGATGAAAACAATGATGGCAATGAAATGGAGGAAGACATAGAAATAAATAAAGAACTTGGTAAGATACACGATAAGAAAGATACAGCCGCAGATGAGAAAAATGACGAAAAGACTGAAACTGAAGAAGAAGGAGATGAAGAAGAAGAAGAAGAAGAAGTAGAGGAAGAAGAAGAAGAAGATGAAGAAGAAGAAGAAGAAGAAGAAGAAGAAGAAGAAGAAGAAGAAGAAGAAGAAGAAGAAGAAGAAGAAGAAGAAGGAGAAGAAGAAGCAGAAGAAGAAGATGATGAAGACAAAAGAGCAGAAGAGGAGGAAGACAATGACAAAGAAGAAGAAGGATTTAGTTTTGAAGATGAGATAGAGGTGGAGGGGGATAAGGGGACAGTAAAAGAGGAAAATGACAACGAAAATCATGCAGGAGAGAAAAAGGAACATGGTAATGAAGTAGATGAGGAAGGAGAGGAAAGAGGAGATGGCGAAGAAGATAATGTGCAGGATGGAGATATTGACGAGGCTGAAGCAGACATCCCTCTCAATGCAGAAGATTCAACTGCTGGGCAGGAAAGCGATGAAGTCTTAAAAGTAGAACCAGTAGCCCACTTTAGCAGAAGTAGCGATTCATTTGACACTAATGATCCGCTCTCTGACATTGGAGTGACCTGGCCAGATAATCCTCGTGCGGGTGAAAAGAAGGATAATCTCATGATTAAACCTGGAGCAGACATTACAGAGGAAAACGACCAGCTTGAGGACAGTGACGACAAGAGAGTGCACATAGACATGGTAGACACCAGTAAGGGAGAAGGAGAGAGTGGAGACAGGAATGATATCGCTGGAAAAGGTTTTATAGAGACTGAAGTTCATAGCAAGGGTGCAGGTGAGGATGCTGAGAATCAGGAAACTGTGGGGACCATTGCACTCGAGTTGGATTCCCATGAAAGTAATGAAGAACAGGATCCTGTAAAGGAGAGCAGAGACAATGAAGCTGTTGAAACACTTGACCAAGAAGATTCTTCTCTTGAGCATGTGGTGAAGTCATATGCAGAAGAGCAACAGGATCTATTGTCAGAACACAGTGACAGCAACACCGATATGGCAAAAGATGCAAGCTTGGCAGAAGAGAGAGAGAAGCAAGCTGAAGACCAGATGAAAGGCCAGGCAAAGGAGACCCTTATCCAGGAAGCATCAGCAGAGGTAGATGCTGACCTGCAAGTGAGAGGAAATGAAGCCATTGGTAGCAGTTATGGGGAGGAGGAACAGAAAACCAGGCCAGGGAAGCAGAGTGGGAGCGAAGAGGCAGAGACCAGTGTAAATGAGAGTGACGAGAATACAGAGCAGGTGAGCGCTAGGAGTGATGGGAGTTCAGCAGAGGAGAAAGTAAGTGAAAATGAAGCTAACATGGAGAAAGGTCTAGGTTCAGAGAATACCCTGCCCAAAATTGAGGAAGAGGGGATCCCAAGAGAAAATGGAGGCAAAGACATGGAGGAGCCAGCAAGTGGGGGCCAAGCACCAGAAGAAACGAGTTCAATCTCTGTAGCAGCTGATGACAAAGAGACAGATAGGCAACCTAGTGAAGCGACACAGGATGAAGAGAATGCTAGGCAACTGCATGGTGGCACTAGCGAGGTTGGTACTAGCGGCAGAGATGTTAATGCAGTGCCTGATGGTGGAGAGTCTCGTGTAGCAGCTGAACCTTATAACATAGAAGATCGCACCCAGCAGGCATCGCAAACACCTGAGCAAAACATTGTCATTGATCCTGAGAAGATTGTGCCAATCAAACCCGCCAGCATAGTCTTGAAGAAGGATGGAAAGCCCGTGACGCTGATCTTCGGACCTGACAACCTGGCACCGGCGCAAGTCGTAATCGACGGATCGACGCTTCAAGTCGAGGACGGCGTCAATCCTTTCATCGAGTTTGGTCTCAGTCAGGACGACGTAAGAACCGAGCAGAAGGACGTCTTGTCCAGCTACCACGCCGAGGAGACGCGCGCGCCCGAGGGAGCGACACCGATGCTGACGGACGCGCCGGTCACGACGGCCGCTCACGACGCAGCGATGCACGGCACCATCCTGCCCAGCGAGGTGATGGAGAGAGGCGGTCCGTATCGCACGTTCCGCGGCGAGCAAGCGCCGGATGCTGGCATCCTGAGGGGCTTCCACCCTCACGGCAGTCACCAGCAGCACGGGGCGCCGCGGTTCCCCGAAGCCGACGTTTGGGGAGGCGACCGCCGCTACGAGGATCCCGACGAATTCGCGCGCTACAGAGACCAGTACTCGGTGGAGCGCGACCCGTCGAACCTCCGACGCGGTTTCCCGGGTCCGTACGTCGGCGGCCAGGGTCAGTTTCCGAGCGGATACGACGGCCACCACGGGCAGGTACACGACCAGTTCCCCCAGCAGCACGGTTCGCAGTTCGGAAACTACCCCCCGCAGCAACTGCACCAGCAGCAACTGCACCAGCAGCAACCGCACCCGCGATTCCCTGGTCAGTATGCTCCACCGCCACCAGGTTACGACTCAAACGGCCTCCCGCTACAGCTCGGGCCTAACTTCAACCACCCGGATCCACGGTACAGAGTGCCGCAGCAAGGAGGCTCGATGTGGCAAGGTGTATCGACGGGGCAACACTCGCAGCAACGTCACGAGCGTGCGCAACATGGAGTTCCGCCATATCCGACGGCGCCACGGAGTGAGCAGTTGCCGCGAAGAGGAGAGCCGCCACAGCATGTTGAGCAGCGAGCTGAACGGCTGGTACCTGCTGCTTCAGATCTCTCGCAGGAGGATGCACGTCAGCCTGCTGAACCAAGGCTGACGGCCGCACTGTTGAAACGCTCCGCAGACAGGACTAGACAGGACAAGACTGCAGAGGGCGCCGGCGTGCCGTCGGCGGAGAAACAGGACGAGCTGGCTACGCTGAAGAAACAAGCACAGGACGAGGAGCTCGGACATGACGTGCGCGACCACGGCGATCCGCTTCTCACCCCGACGGAGTCATTACAGCAGAGGTCCATGACAGAGGAGTCGGGGGAAGTTGCCGATAATGAGCTAGTTGAGCCTGGTGCGAAGGAAGCAGTGCCGGACATTGTCTATGCAAAGAACCTGAACTCGCTGGGCGCAGGTGTCCAGATTTCCACCGACCACGTCCCTAAGCCGGAGTCGACCTTTGTGAAGACGGCTGCGTACAACAGCAGACGTCTGAACGGTCTGAACGCAGAGACACCGCTCCCGGATGTTGTCCCGGGTACAGTGCTCCAGCCTCCCACTCCAGCATCGGCAGAGACGGCGAGCAAACATGAGTGGGTTGAGCACATGACGCTGACGCTTACAGAGTGGGTAGTTGCTGCGAGGTTGGCGTGGGACCCGGTGAAGAGCAAGCATTTGCAGCTGACAACAATGGTACTCCAGCCCTGCGTTGAAATGGTAAGTCACTCAGAAACCAACATTCTCTCTGGGGCTGTTGTGGCATACTCGTCGAAAAAATCTTTTGTGACACCTAGACTAGAATATAAATGTGACAGTAATGATGTGTGAACATAAACACTAGCTTATAGTCAGTTATCAGGAAGTGAGTGGCGGAATTTAGAAAATTCTAGAAACCTGGCTTGTAATTGTGTGTTCAATATGCAACCTGATGTATCTTGTAAATCTTCTGATTCATGAGTGAGTGTGACGACTAAGCAAACATCATGTGCCTTACAGCTTCCTACTGAGTACCTCCATATCTGGCACGAGTATGACCTGTACGACCGCTCGCGTCGTCTGCAGCTGGCAGCTCTTATTGCTCTGCTGGTAGTTTCCCTGATCATATCCAAGATGAAACGGAAAGCCATAAAGATGGGAATGAAGATGGTGACCAAGGCAGAGTGGAGCAGTCTGCATAGGCAGGCAGATATGGTCAACTGGATGGAGAATCTTTATCTTGAGTACATGCAAATGGTATGGTTCTTCACCTGATCGCGCGGAAACTATTGATGTAGGTACACGGAGAGGTGTTTATCTACATACTGATTTTAACATCTTTTGTCGACAAAAACGGAAGTAATCGATTTTTAGACGGAAAAGCAAGTTTGATATTTTACAGTTGTTCTGCTCACTGTGCATGCAGTAGTGGATAACACACTTGTCCCTGTCTGCGTGTAAATCTCAGTGGACGACGCAGTTTGCACAGGTTAGCGAATCGCACACGTGCTGGTCATTCACCCAATCCTCCTCCTGTTTTCCAGGCGGAGGACTTGAAGAAGAAGGTCATACAGAAGGATGAGGTGGTCGGAGAGTTGGAACGCGAGCGCGAGGACGCGCGCGAGCAGAGTCTGGAGATGGGGAAGGTCAACCGCCGACTGGAGGAGAGGCTGGCACAGATGGTGAGTGTGCTGGGAGAGCGCAGCAAGGGTCTCGACGCAAAGTCGGTGGAGATTGAGACACTCCAGACAGAGCTCCAGGAGAGGAACGCCACAGTGGTCGTGCTGGAAGAGAGAGTGACCTCACTCACAACGAGTCTAGAGGAGGCGGGTAGCTTGACCAAGGAGAACGAGGGAAGGGCGGGTGAGTGCTGGTGTTCTGTCGCAATGTTTACTATTTTGTGTATGTGTATTGTGTATCTATGCACTTTATCTCTCTTTATCTCTCTCTCTTTCTCTGTCTCTCTCTCTCTCTCCCTTACTCTCTCTTTATCTCTCTCTCTCTCTCTCTCTGTCTCTCTCTCTCTCTCCCTTACTCTCTCTCTCCCTCTCCCTCTCTCTCTCTCTCTCTTAATACATTTTACTAATTTAAGATTTGTGGTGCTCCGTGCTGAATGCACATATAAATTTAATCATGTGTTGCAAGAATTTTGTTTCGAACGCAATGTGAGCGGACACGCGGAAAGATTTATCTCTCTTTATCTCTCTCTCTTTCTCTGTCTCTCTCTCTCTCTCCCTTTCTCTCTCTCTCTCTCTCTCTCTCTCTCTCTCTCTCTCTCTCTCTCTCTCTCTCTCTTCCTCTTTCTCTCTCTCTCTTAATACATTTTACTAATTTAAGATTTGTGGTGCTCCGTGCTGAATGCACATATAAATTTAATCATGTGTCGCAAGAATTTTGTTTCGAACGCAATGTGAGCGGACACGCGGAAAGATTTCCATCAGCCAAAGTGCACGCTGTGTTTTAATTGAACGCCATTCGCTGTAGTCGAGACTGAGGACGAGGTGAAGTTGCTGAAGGCTAGCAGGGATCAGCTGCTGGAGGAAGCGCGAAGCTGGAACGAGAGCGTGCAACAACTGACGGAGCAGACAGAGAAACGCAAGCAGAGTCTCACAGCTCTGAAGAAAAGCGCCGCCGAGAAGGATAAAGAGATAGAGGTCAGTGTAGAGATTGAGTAAAGTGAAGGTTAAATGACGTGCATGCCAGCTTGCAGGTTAGGGATGGGCATGGGGAGAGCTAGAGTAAGATGACTATTATAAGGGGACTAGAAATAGGGTAGGTGCTGGGTGAGGGAGCAGGGTGAGTTTAGTGTAGAAATATGGTGAGTGCAGGGTGATGTCAGTGTTCGAACAATGCTAGAGCAGGGTGATACACTGTCAACCTCAGTGTGAGTGGACTAGGGAGACGCCAGCATGTGAGACAGGTTTTGTTTTGGTGTATAGATTATAGGTTATAGATAATATAAAATAGAGTTTTTTTTCGTGCAGGCTTGTTATCAGGGAGGCATGTAGGCAACTAGAGCCAATAGGGAGCCATAGCTATAAAAAGCAAATAAATTATGTAAGCATTAGTGCTGGATGTTTAAGATAATTTATCTCACCGGCTGACCATTGCAGTTTTTATTTCATTATCAGGAGTTGAAGGAGTGCCTTTCCCAACTACAAGTATTAGAGAACAAGATGACAGCAGATGGAACTGACGGCAGTGGAGAAGGAGAGGTAGTAGATTCCCTTAGAGAGCAGGTGAAAAACATGGCGGATGTGAACAGGATGCATGTGATTGTGGAGCAAGCCCAGGCCGAGAAGAAAGTCATGTTTGCTGACCTTGAGGCAGAAAAAAAGGCAAGACTAGATTTTGAAGGTATGTATGGCATTTCAGAAGAAACATCTGCACTTGGCATCTAAATGGAACGAAACGATACATGTGCATTTCGTAGGCATCGTGTTATAGTTGCCTATATTCGGCATTCAACCAAAATGATATTCACTTGCGCATTTCTTTGGCGTAGTGTTATAGTTGCCTGTAGTCAGCATATCGAAAGGAGCACTCGATATTTACCGTGCAGTTCTTATGTCGGTTGCTATGGTCTTCTGCGCTCTGCATACACAATTAGCATGTACATTTTGCAGACAAGCTGGCTGAGAATGAGTATGAGATGCAAGCATTGCGCGAGAGCCACTCCAAGGCCGAGGAGCAAATGAACGACGCAATGACAAAGCTTGATATTCTCACCAACTACTTCAAGGAGAAAGAAGCCACCTTGCAGAAGGAACTAGGCATGCAGGAGGCTCTGAAACTGGTGAGAACTAGTCAGTAGTGGACGTGGTAGATGTGAGAGAGGTGTTCATGTGGGTACTGCATGTGTATGTGCACTTGTACATGTGAACATGTGAGCGTGTGCAGGCGAGCGAGCGCGCGTGTGTACATATTTGTTTGCATGCTTTTGCATGTGATTTCTTGAGTTCCAGCATCCTAATGTTTTTAAAACGATGCTGTATATTTGATCTTCATTCTCCATAGATTCCCCTGCAGTCAATACAGTGTTTTATACTTGGTTAATTGTTGTGTTGCGTCTTGGCCTGCAGCAACATGTGTCGAGGCTCGAGGAGACTGGTAAGGTGAACGAGCTGAATGAGGCACAGTTGGAGAGCACGAGGAAGCAGATGGTCGACCTCACACGCGAGATCGCTGAGATTGAGAAGTCTTACAAGGCGCAGCTAACACAGCAGGAGAAGAAGGCACACGAGAACTGGGTAAGAGCAGACGCTGCTTAGTGAAACTAAGCTACATTAAGAGACAGCTTTAGTGAAACTACTGTGTAAAGATAGTTAACAAGCCACTATTTTACTTACATAAGTAATATTAGTGTTGTGTGTTTGGTTGCTACAAGTTTTATGTTATGTCAAGAGTACATAAAGTATTATATTTTTGTATGGATTATTGTATTTTCATCTTTCTACACTTGCTCTACAGTACATAGGTTAGTCCAAACAGCCTTTACTTTGTTCTAAATTGAAGTATCGGCTTTCAAGTTATCAAGGGCCGATTAACACTGCATGAGGCGGGGTGAGATTGTTAATGGGCTCTTGATATTAACGACATACAGTCGTTAATACAGTGGTCTCCGCTTTATCTGGCCTCGTATAAATGGACACATTTCTCAAACAACATGTGTCTTTAAAAAACAATCCCTTTACACGTTGTTATGTGTTCACTGCTGTTACATCGGTACATTGTCATAGTTATCGACCTGTCCCGATAAACCGAAGTCCACTGTATTATATCCATGTGGGATAGCGCACGTGTGTGATAGCACAGCAATGTCTAACTCATGGTATGTATGTTCTTGCAGCTTGCAGCGAGGAGGGCAGAGCGCGAGCTGGTGGAGGTGAAGAATGAGGCAGCACTGCTTCGAGCAAGACTCACAGCAATGGAGATTCGCAGGGTGGAGAGCGAGTCTCTACTGAAGCCTGTATCATCGTCAGGTGGGTGTGTGCGTGTGTGCGTGCGTACGTGTGTTTTTCACGTTTAACGACAGCCGCTCACATTCATCTCTCACTCTCCTGTGTTTGCCGTTCGTAATTGTAATAGTGTCTGCTTAATTGAAGGCAAGGCCACAATTAAAAAAATCTTTGTTTTCCCTCACCCGACCCAGGCTCAAAAGTTTGGGTAGGTAAATTAAAATTTAAAACTTAAATATTTTTTTGAGGTTTTTTTTTTACAAATTCAGTATGGTGTCTACATGCTCGAGTGTGCTTGTGTGGAGATACCTTTTATGTTGAATGTTTGTTTTGCTTGGTACATATAATGTATTGCCTACAGATTTATATAATGCACAGTGATACGATTTGTATAAAAAAAATGGTTGAGTCGGCCCTTTTTTGGCGGGTCGGTTGGGTGAGGGCAAACAAACAATATTTTTATTATGGCCCAACTGTTTATGCCATACGGTCATTGGTGTTTTGACTGAAGGTAGAACTGTGGCCTCCAGCCACAGCTCCTTTCATCTGGCTAGTGTATGCTGATATCATTTACCTGTTGCTGTGCAATAAGAAGTATAAAACATTTATAGATGTATAAAGTATATATATAGTCTGCGTATCACGGTCCGGGCCATACTTGACGAGCCATATGTTTATCTGCTGCAGGATTCATAATAGGTGGTGACAGTGCAGAGGAAAGCCTTGGGCCGTCACCGAACCCTGGCCAAATTGGGCCTTCACCTTTGGGTAGTGACAGTGCGTTGAATGGCCCAGGCATGTTAGGTGCACCACGCCCGAAGATGCCCCCTGGAGTCCACCTGCCACTACCCATGGACCGACCGATGCCACCCCCATTCATGATGTGAGTACTTTCGTAGGATAGCACCATTCCATTTCGGTTTAGTTATGCCATCGTCAGTCTACCCTATGAAACTCGCATATTTGGGAAATAATAGCATGTTTTCGACATTTGTATATGTGTGAAACCAACTAATAATAAGGTAGCCACACACTATAATAAGATAGCAACATCCGCTTAGACTACAATATGGTTTCCACTTTTAATTTTCAGGCAGAGATTTCCTCCACCTCGTCCTCCACAATTTATGCGCCCACCACCCTCGATGGGACGGCGCACGCCCAATCTGCCCTACGAGGATCATAGGTCTATAGGGGGTAGGCGATCCCCGTCCCCCAGAGGAAGGCGGTCAATATCACCCAGAGGGAGACGGTCCCCCTCCCCAGTGAGGAGTCGGCGATCTTACTCACCCAGACAGAGGTCCATATCGCCAAGAGGAAGGTCCTTCTCCCCCAGAGAGAGGTCAATATCACCAAGAGGAAGGTCCCTTTCTCCAGGGCGATCCGACTACCCACGAGGAAGATCGCCGTCCCCAAGAGGGTGGTCCCCCTCCCCCAAAGGAAGGTCATCGTCTCCGCATCACAGTCGACGATCATCCTCACCTCAAAGGAGAAGGTCGCCGTCACCAGAGAGATATATGCCCAGGAGGTCTCATTCTCCAGGTAGCCAGTCTCCATCCCCTCCCCCATACAGGGATGAAAGAAGTCCCAAAGGCACGTTGCCTTACAGGCACCCAGGTAAGCAGATAGCATGTTGCAATGCATACTTGTAAATGGTGAATTCAGATTAAGATCCGATTTATTTGTCGGCTGAAAACATGCATGTATTGCGTCGAAGCTGCGAAAAGTCTGTTTCCTTCTCACTATTTTAGATGCCCGATTGCGTTCTCCTCCCCCTCATCAGTTTGACCAGCGGTCACTCCCTTCTAGAGATATACGGTCACCTGCTGTTAGAGGACGACGGTCACCTCCAAACATGAGGTAAGACATGCGAGTGATCATGACTGCTGATTGCTTGCTAATCTATTCTGTCAGTTTAGTAAAATAAACACATTGCGTAGTGTGCTTTGCAGGTTTCGTCTGGTGATTGGGTAGCATGCGTTATATTTATTTACGACTGGTATCTCCTTTATTAATGCTGTGTACTGCATGTGTGTGGATCTTAGTCAGACTGAATGCATATCAGGAAGAATTAGCACTAGGTGTATGCATGTGAGTGGGAACGTGTGATAGAAATCCTTTGTACAATTATTTTGTTCAGATCACCCCCTATGGATAGATTATCCTATCCCTCTCATTTTGGAGCCTCTGCCCCTCATTTTCCTCCTGGCATAAATCGTCTACCACATCATATGCGAAATTTACGTGGTAAGTATGTTATAACAAATGGTCACTTTGCACTTGTTAGTTTTGTAGTACTTTCACTAATGCATGCGCTTTTACTTTACAAAAGTGAGTTTCTAGAGTTGAATGTTAGGTTAGTCTCGGTGGTTTTGCGGAAGGGGAGGGGCCTAAAACTAAAAGCTTGTGTCGTGGTAAACGTGAAATAAAGTAGGATTATTTCAATATTAAGAAGTGTAAATGTAGATTTGATGTGCAACTACCACGCTTACGTATGTACTGCGTGTGCACGCATGACTGCACAAAGGAAGTAATAGTTCGAATTTTACACAGTTTTCTTCTACAAAAGACAGAATGCAATGTCATTTAACCAAACTCATGGTGATGTTATCACTTGTATTGCAGATGATCCATCTCCCGTTCCAACTACATCCACTCCAAATGATTCACCTTCTCACGATCACCATTAGAGAAGCATCTTGCCAAGTATCGTTAGGAATCACTGACCCTAAAAGGAGAGTAAATGTGTACATAATAGTGGCAGTGGTATGGATGTCTGCTGCTACATAGATATCGTCATTATAATGATCACTTCATCCCACAATCACTGTTCACGTGGTCAATATTCAATATCAGTATAATTACTGTCATCGTCGTTATTAATTGACATTCGAGCTTGTGCTTCCATGCATCCAGCAGTAATCATTGCAGATGTAATTTTAAGTTGGGCGTGAGAGATAAGGAGAAAGCTAGCATCAGCTGCTTGGCTGTGATATGATAGCGTTGGCAGACCAGGCTACCAACTAGTGTGCTGTGCCCATTCAATGACTTTCTGATTTTGGTCCCCCTATCTACGCTGACACGTGCTTTGCATTGTTATAAATCGCTACGTGGTAAATATTAATCAAGTTATTTTAATAATGTAACATTTATGCACAAAGTAACCTTGTTTTAAATGTGTCAGTTCTTGCATGGTTATGTTTGACGTACTTCACAGGGTAATCATTGTTCATGTATGCGTCTGCGTTTACCCGCAGGCTTGCATCCCTATCAGCTGTTTGAATGTGTAGAACACAGTGCAGTCACGAAGTAATGTTGAAATAATTTCATCACTAGGTTTCATCAAAGTATTTTGGTTTCAATTTTACAAGCGTTTGCCTTTAGCATAACATGCTTATTGCCACATTGTAAATTTTGATGTTCCTAGCATGTGGTTGTATGAAATGAAGTTGTTGGTGCGGTTTATATCAGGTATCTAGCCATCTAGTCATGCTGCTGTTAAAATGACTAGTCTGTACAATTTCATAAATTAGGTTATAATAAACATTTATTAAAGTTAGCTGCAGTTATTTGTTTGGCCTGATGTAAAAGTTTAGGAATATTACATATCAACATTTCACTTTTTAAATATATTTATTCATCGATTTTGCATCACGAATAACATACACTGATGTTCGATGGAAAACCTAAAATCAAGCTTCAATACACCATGTCAGTTTGCCCTGAATCTAGGCATTAGCCACTGGTCAGAGGATGCACTTCAACATATAGTTGGCCAGAATTATCCAGTCGGTGATGAGCATTTAGCTCAAATACTCTTAGAGATGAGTCATAATAATCAGTATAAGTAAATACGTATTGGAATTAATGTTGAGAGCGTAGTTTTCCCAATAATCCACAAGCCAATAAATAATAGTTTCCAAAGAAAGTTTTAGAATTCAATGGCATCAATGTGCACCACATGTACACAGAAACATGGACTTTCTCTTATAATATATCGGTTTATATATAGGAGTTTCACTTGGTAAGTCTACAAATACAGTCCCTCTGGAGTGCCTTCATTCTTCCTGTACAAAACGTTCTCCTTGGACTTCTTAAAGTCTTCGTTTGTGACCTTCATCCTGCGCTCTCTCAACGCCATCAGTCCCGCCTCCGTGCATATTGCCTGTCATATATTAAAACAACATTAACATGCTGCTGAACTGCCTCCACACACTGCTACGCCACCTTCACATGTGCATTACACGAGCTTGCAACTGTCCTACCTCTCTGCCAATATGAATCGGCCCAATTATAATAAATGAACACTTTGTTAAAAATTTTAAACTATTGCTTTTAAGCTCTAGATGATACATTTTCACACCAATGTTCGTATTTACATTAATTTCTTGTAGCAGCATACATAATAACTTTATACACTATTGTAATGTAAATATATATAATAACAATAAAAATACTGATAATAAATAATGCTAAAATAAACTATAGCACAATAACACTACAATAATAATAAACTAATAAAAACGTTAATGAATGAGTGCAAATGTCTGACCTTGATATCAGCGCCGGAGAGGTCGTCCTTGGCCATCACGTACTCATCAAGTGTGACATCGGTTGACAGTGTCATGCGACTCGTGTGGATCATGAAGATGCGACGCTTAGTCTTCTCGTCCGGCAGCGGGAACTCTATCTTCCTGTCTATCCGGCCGGGCCGGATCAGTGCGGGGTCAAGCGTCTCTATCCTGCAGGAACAGAGAAAGCACTATTTATAACACTACACAATAAATAGTGCCACACAGAAATGATGCATTAGAGAAACAAAGAGAACTACCACTGCAGAATGCATAAACAAAGGGCACTACACACTAGTGGTGATGAGATTGAGTTTAAACTCAATGAGATGCTTGTCAGAAAAATTGAAGTTTTAATAAAATGCTGGTTGGAAAATGGAAGCTGTTTATAGAATAACAATAAACAATGACCACTGCTACATTACAATGCATAAACTAGCAAATAACGAATGTCAACGTAGTCGTGTGATAAATAATTATCGCAATTAAAGGGATCGTTTACTCTAGGTTCTAGGGTTATTTTCAGTTAATTTAGGTTAAAATTACGCTACATAAAAAGTTTCATGATTCAATCACCATTAGAAATATTATTAAAAAATGTTCTAAAACTAACGACTACAGTTTGATTACAACGACGGTGGCGTCACTCAAAGCGCACGATCTGATAAGTTGCGAAAAACCACTTTTCAGCCAAGGGCTACAGACCAAGGGTGTTTCTATTAATTTAAAAGCAAAAGGATTGTAATATCTTATAAACGACATATAGTTTCAGTTAAATTATGGATAATTTTGTCCTAAAATGAACATCGTTCGGTTAAATAGCATTTAGGTATGAATATAATTGCACCTTTGTAATTAGACCTCGGTCTGTAACTTGCAAAATAAATTGGCAAATGCGCCACTTTTTCAAGGTGGCAGCACGGTCGCGGGTGTCATGGTGCCGTTCAAATTTCGTAGCGTTGATGTGTAATTAATTATAACAATTAAATTAGGTATCTGGTAACAAATACGTGTGGGTATAGACGATTTGTTATACAGTAAGCACAGTTGTATGCAGTAAAATCCTAGAGTCTACTATCCCTTTAACTAATCACAATATGGTTTATGACTGTATGAAGGAAACATAGAGAATCACACACACGACCATAGAAAAATAAATGTTACAACTAGTTTAATTACCTGTTTGTTGCCATGATAACCTTAACATCGCCCTTCGAGTCAAAACCATCGAGCTGGTTGAGCAGCTCCAACATTGTTCGCTGGATCTCCCTCTCGCCGCCCGAATTCGACTCGTAGCGCTTCGTTCCGACCGCGTCGATCTCGTCTATGAAGACAATAGAGGGCGCATGCTCCTCAGCAACGCGGAACAGCTCGCGCACAAGCTTCGGCCCGTCGCCGAGGTACTTCTGGATGAGCTCGGAGCCGACGACTCTGAGGAAGGTAGCCGACGTCTGGTTGGCGACGGCCTTGGCGAGCAGCGTCTTACCGGTGCCCGGCGCTCCGTACAGTATAACACCCTTCGGTGGTTTGATGCCCATCTCCTCGTAGTACTCCGGATGCGTCAGCGGCAGTTCGACAGACTCCTGCAAGGGACCGGTAGGAGGGAATGTACACCATCGTGCATGTGTGAAGTATGATTGGCGACTACATCTCTTCTTCTACTGGTTCTTTTTCTTTCAGGTAAAGAGCGGGGATTATAGTGATTGTACTTAGCTCTGGGAAACTATAGTACCACAAAATGTTGCACATCATGTCCACAATCTTGTCTAATTACAAGTCAAGACATTACATGTTATTTTAGTTGTAAAAAAATGTTGCTTCAATTAAACTACAAATGTCGTTTTTTGTTCTTTCTCCTACCTGGCACAAGGCCTTGCCCCACATCTCACCACATTCTCCTCCCTGCTCGACACTCCTTCACCTACCACAGCCCTGCACATCATCGACTGTGACTAAGCATACGCACCTTAATCTCTTGAATCTGTAGGTCTAGCCCGCCGATATCTGCGTACGTTTCCTGCGGAGCCTTTTCCAGCTTCATGACAGCCACCATTGGGTCAGTGTCATCTGACAGCACTCCTACCACAGCATGCACCTGTTGATAACGCAGAGCCAGTCACACAAGCAACATGTCTCTGTTCTACATTGAATTTGTCGAGAAAGATTCAGAGAGCAAGCACAGATCTCGCAGAAGACTACTGCACCTCTGTAGATAGATAGGTGTTAGTTACCTTGTGATTAAGAAGCACAGAGCATCCAGGCTCTAGCTGATCTTTGTCAACGAATGAGAGAATGCTGACATAGTGCTCACTGCCGACCGAGGTTGACACGATCGCATGATTGTCATCAATGATCTCCTCGAGGCTTCCAACCGACATTGGGGTGCCTCGCAGGTCGTCTACCTTTGATCTTTCCTCCTAAACACATTAACAGAGCAAATGTACTATTCAGGAAAGTTTCAGACTGCAGTTCACTTCCCAAGTGTGGTTGAACTACTGTAAAACAAATGATATCCACAAAGCTTGAGAAAGACAAGTTTTCATGGAGGCATATGATAAAAAAAACATACCACATCTCTTTACTGGCAAATTTCTCGTACACATTACAAAGAAATTTCGATTATCGCATGAGATGTTTTAAAAATGTGCAAAACATTACACAAACTATTTGCAATCAAAGCAAAAATGAGTATAAAAATGATGATTGTTGATGAAAAAGATTTGCTAATGCTACAGTACTACCAAAAATAACTAATGAGCTCTATTCCTAAATGTAGACAGGTATCCAATACATTTTACCACACAGCCAAAAGCATAATGGAAGAGTGCATAGATGACATAACATACCTCCTGCCTTTCATCCTGGGGTTTCAGTCGCTCCTGGTTCCTAATGAATTCTTCCTCCATCAAGAGGTAATCTTTTATTCGCTCCATTTTCAGTAGCTTCAAGCGACATCTGGTGTGTGGTGTGACTGCAACATTTAATGCAATTCAATAAGGAAGTCACTTACTACTGCATTAACCTCAATGACATAGAGACCTATCTGTACAATGTTACACAGAACAACCATAAGGTAAATCTATTAAGTTTATAGTTTAATAATGTTATGAAAAATGCAATCATTGTAATTTAGCAAATTAGAATCCAAACATAAAAATAATGGAGATTGAAACACAGATAGGATCCCTGTTATACACACAAACACACATGCACCAACATGTACATCTAACAAACATTAAATTTCTCACATATACATACCCTGCGGAAGTTTGGTTGCAGCATCCGGACCCTTAATTCTCTTCTTCCTCTTGCCAACTCTAGTTGGAATTGGTGGTTCATACTTCTTCTTTTTATCCTTGAAAGAATAAAGTGTTGTACAATTAGACAATAATTGGTATTGTAGACAGAAATTTAGTACCGAGTTACCTTGATTGAGCTCCTCCACTTCTCCGGTAGATGACAATGAAACAACAGGCAACTAAATACTAGTAGTAGTAGTACTATTAAGATAAGGTTAAAAATACGGATAATGCCCAAATGATGACGACTCACCTTGTCATCCTTTTTATCACCTCCTTGACCACCTCCACCGGACTGGTTCTGTCCCTGAAGGAAAAATGTAGAATTGGCAAGTTTTAGTTTGTTCGTGTTAATCTGTTAATGTTATAAAACTACAAACTAGTGTTGGTGACGACGTATAGTCACGGTTCCCACAGACAACAATATATAAAACAATAACTATATATATATATATATATATATATATATTATATGGCTGTCGCAACAAAGGCTATAGACTAGTAGTAGCACTAGCAGTACTAGAGCCAAGAGGCTAGAGGTAGAGCTAGTGACGAGTGACGACGAAGATGAATCTGCAAATTGCTACCGTATGATTTTCAATGAATTGAAACAGCCATACATCGGAAATTTCAATGCTGTTTGATGAATTACAAATGATAACAATATGCTTTATGTTTGCATGTATACTAAAATAGTTGATAAAATCGTGCACTACTGACTACAATAGATATTTACCATTTAAGATGAAGAAATAGCAAATCTAATGCCGCTACCGATTGATCACTTGTTTAACTAGTTGTCATCCAGTCAGCGCCACCTGACGACGTGGATTTATAAGTTGGCGCTCGGAAAGTCATGTTGGCAAAAGTAAATATACAACTTTTTTACCTGAAGTACTGGGTGCAACACTCATATACAGAACATTTTATTGACATAATAGAATCTAACATAGTACTTGATACTACATTGGTAGTGCTCGTGCGCTTATTTTAGTATTTAATTCAACTTTACTAGTAATAGTATTCTATTACGAAGTTTTCTACGGACCCTATCCTCTCTAGTCCGCAAATGCAGACGTAAACTCCGCTTTGCTAATCTCGGATACACAGGTTTTGATTTTTTTATTATTATGCAAATTAGGTAGATTTGGCAATTTCACTGCATTCAGTGTCTGCCTACGGTCAACGATAACTCAAGAACCGTTTGACCCACATGTTTCAATGAATACAGTTGTTACTCCTATGGGAGAGATTTGAACTTCCTATATTGGAGCACGCAAGTCGACTACTTTCGAGTACCCACTTTTTGTCAAACATGAAAATGGCCATCTAAATTCATTCGATTTTGTTAAATTTTGGTATGTGAATGTGTAAGGCTAGCCCCAAAACAGTTGTTACTCCTATGGGAGAGATGACAAACGTCCTATTACGTTTATTTCGTCTAACTGGTCAACAACTCTACAATCATATATCTATATATGTGCAGCCTAAAAATAACTTTTTTTTTTACGAGACCTTTTTTTGATTTTGTATGAAAAAAGAGCTCTCGTAATTTTTTTTACAGGAGCTATTTTAGGCTTGGCCAGAGCTACTTTTTCATAGCATGATTTTGTAAAATTTTCATAATTTTGATGCACTGACTCTAATATCATTCATCAGCATTCAGCACTCAGCACAGTATCAGACTATATCAGTGCAAACAAATTACATTCGATCACATTTTTTTATCTAATTTCACTCGACTAAGAAATCAATCACATTCTTATTCAATTTCATTCAACAGACAGACATGCACTACACAGTACACACATAGTCAGGTAACATGACAAAGACAGTAAATCAAGAATTATAATTCATGGTAATGATGGTATGGTTATTTCAAGTTTCTTTTTTTTACTTCATTTCTTTCATCTTTCAACTTTCTTTTTACATCGACTGAGCAAGTTCAGAACTTCAGAGAGAGTTTTTTAGTTACTTTGGAGTATGTTAAAAAAACTTGATACTCGGTATCTAATGCCTGGTATGCCTTGCTCTTGGCAAGTTTTACTTTCGCTTTTCTCCCTCCCACAGTCCTGAAAAGTAATTTTACTTGTAACCATGAAGAATATTATTTTAAGTATAAATTATAAACGTTTAATACATGACCATCTCCCCTAAATCATGTAGACACCATCAGTTGAAATAAGCTTTTGCAAGTGGAATTTTCAAGAACAGACAAAATTCTGCCAAACATGGCTGTATGCAAAAAACAGATAACCGCTTATGCGAAGCTTGAACCAATCACGGTGCTCCATTTCAAACATAATGGTGCCCCACGATTTGTTGCTGTAATAACAGACCAAGTAAATACTAAGACTTAGTGAATGAATAGTGATATAATATAATGATATCTGATAAATAATAGTAGATAAAATAGATGGGCAGCCCCCACAAGATGCTCACCAGACTAATCAGAATAATCAGAATATGTACAAATTATGAATTCGGTCTTATGTTACAAAAGTGCCCAGTTTCAGAATTCTATGTTAATTGCTCTGGTAAGTAATGTGATGTTGTCGAGAGAATCTGCTCCTATATGTTCAACGGTTGATCATCACAAGCTAGTTTACAACTGTAACTTAGTGTAACTGTCACATAACACAGCCACTGAATAAAACTTTATGTGAACTTGTATTCATATTAGATTAGAGATTAGATTAAGCTAAGATTACATGATATTATAGACTATATACTAGTGTCTATTTCTGCTTCTAGTTATCAAAGAATTGGTAGTTGACTGACAGAGTGCATGGTCTGTTCTAGATGGGCTAGAGAAAGGAATTTCCTACGGTTAGTGAGGCTCGATCATAGGGTCTATGTCCCCCAGGGTACTGCCGGAACGTATCCTGGGTACGGTCCGGTATACCGGAACGTACCCTGGTCACTATTTGATATGGATAGGGTTAGGATTAGGGTTAGGGTTAGGATTAGGGTTAGGGTTAAGGGTTCGGTTAGGGAGTAGGCGTAGGCGACTCCGCTAACTCGTTAGTGGAGTAGGCGAGGTAACGGTCCGGCATATAATATAGTACCAGGGTACGTTCCGGTATTCGGACTGTACCAGGGTACGTTCCGGCAGTACCCTGGGGGACATAGACCCTCTCAGCGTTAGTGAGGCTGAGAGGGTCTATGTCCCCCAGGGTACTGCCGGAACGTACCCTGGTACTATCTAATATGTCGGACCGTACCTCACCTACTCCACTAACGGATCTAGGAGTCGCCTAAGCCTACTCCGCTAACCCTAACCCTAAACCATATCAAATAGTTACCAGGGTACGTTCGGCAGTACCCTGGGGGACATAGACCCCTAGAGCGTTAGTGAGGCTAGTAGATGCATTATGAGATCTGCAGTGCCAGTGAATTCTATATGTCCCTAAAATGGATAGTATACCATGCCTTCCTTACCAAAGCAGTGTATAATTTGTGAGACATAGATACGTATTGGCTTTACTTAATGCGTTTGCAAATAGCATTCCTTTGTGCAACCTGATGCCCTGCAAAAATACATTGCATGTAATGCAATACAAAACTGGGTGCTTGCATTGAAAGTGCACATGTATGTAGTAGATAACAACTGCAGTATTCTGATATGAGTTGTGTTCTTACAAACAGTACTTAAATATTCAGCAGCCACATAGAGGCAGAAATGAGGGTATTTCTGAAGACGACACTAGTGATGAATAGTAAATTCATGCGCATTGACAGGAGATTAATGTCCTACAATTGAATTTGCTGTATATTACATTACGTTTACTAGGAGTATCGATTCGTGCGTAATTGGCAATGCTTTTCTGTTGCTGCTGGGTAGCACACATACCGTAACTGATTTTATTATAGTCCCGAGTATAACGTTACATATTACCGGCTAAGTATGACCTTTGCAGTTTGTACCGATTCTGGATGTAAAAAGGCAATAAATTCAGATATATACGACGTACATATAAAATATCAAAAGTAAATTTTAATCCATTGAAGTGCCTGAAATAAAAATATAACCTGTATTTTACGTATCGATTAAATTGGTAGCTGGCCTTTGAAGCTAGCTTATGTTAAATATGCATGCAGTCCAAGGTGATTAAAACTGATGCAAAATTAAACCCTCTCTTTTGTCCCTTGCAGATATTTTGGCAGTTAGAAAGTATAGGCATGCATTACGATACGTCGATACGTATCATGACAGACAGACAAATATGTATCCCAATACTTTCGTAACAACGTCCATACTCAACGTAATATGAGTATATCAAACCATACAAATATATGCCAAATCATTTGTTGCAGCAATCTTCTCTATAATAATTCTTTGGCCCCTGATACATAAGTGGGTAGTAATAGTATTCTTATTTGTATGGAATGCCTTGCCAGCTAGTTATAGAGATTTGATTGTGTATCCTGTCCATGGCATCTGTGATGCTTGTAGTTAGAGTACAAGCAAGTATCCTTGGCATAAAAAGATTATATTTGTAGGATGGATGGCAACTGTAGTTCATAAAGAACATCTTCACCAGAACTTGCTGTAGTCCATAATCAATGCACTCCACTTCTATCTGAGTGTAGGTGAATGTAACTTCTGCTCAATTCCTCAAATTCCTATATTCCTCCATATTTTGCAGGATAACCTGCTATATTTTCTATATTTTTGTCCCCATCAAGTGGCTAAGGAGGTACGACAATGCTACAATACGTGTGTAGTCACGACATGCACCAGTCTGTCAATCGCACTCTTATTGTTTTGCAGTAAAATTTTGGGGGCAATTACAAGTGTGCCACATATATTAGGCCAGGTTTCTACGACAGCCAAGGATATTTACATTATAACAGAGTTTCTCCCTAGCTTTTTCATTATAGCATGGGGGTGCGCTGCCTTTACGGTCCTAGTTTTAGCATTTTTGTGCATTTTTATAGCAAATTTTAGCATGGCACCTATGATATTTAGAGTTGCGAGTGCATTTTAGGATGGCGGGGCTCGACGACAGCCTGGCGGGCCACCAGGCTATAAGTGCCCTTGGAGAACCCTGGATACTGAAACGGAGTTCATAAGATAGAAGAAAGAATTCATCTGTATTGTTTGTATCACGATACGGATGGTGCATATCGATTATCATATTGTGGGCCAATGTATGAGTGAATCGTCACACCCTATCATACATGTGCATTTGTATTTAGATTCTCGAGCACAATTCTTTTGTGTAAGTTACTATAGTGTTTGGCAATGACTATGACTCAATTTGATCAAACTAATCAAGAGCTAGCCAGAAGTGTTACTGAATGTAGACCTACAATGATTTTTCTTGTCATTACAACAGTTTAAGAACCATGCTATATGCATTATTTAGACTGTACTAATATGCAAAATGTAGCTAGCCTGTGGTTTCGCCTGTTCAGAAGAATATAAATACTAATGTTCATATTTGATCCTCTTTTGAGAGCTGTAAGGCTATAAACTAATGCTATTTTGCATTTTTACATCAAATAATTTAGCTTGCTCTACTGATTTGTTCTGCTATCTAAATCACACAGTTGGGTCTCCAATCTCAGGCAAGAATGCCCCAGCAACTTATCTTAATTCTATGATTGATATGGCTGTTTGTCCCAAATAACTATGTCTATAATAATCATTATAACATAATCATTACTTACAGTGATTACTCTTGCCTTGACATAACTAAGTAAATGATCAAAGTAAAGACAGACCCTAAATGAAACGGTGGCTGGCATGTCACCACGACTTAACCGAAGAATATTTAATTCATAACACTCACTTATCGCAACATTACATTTATTTTATAAACAGTTGATAAAAAGATCGGTTCGCCACTGCACTGGCACTGGCACTACTACTACTAGTACTACTATACTAGTAGTAGTGGTACGGACTAACACTGTCACAGTGTCCACAGTCACTAATCTAACCACAGAACTCTGGTTGTAGAAATCGAAATTATCTTGCAGTGGTTTAATCCCAATCTATTTTATCTACTATTATTTATCAGATATCATTATATTATAACACTATTTATTCACTAAGTCTTAGTATTTACTTGGTCTGTTATTACAACAACAAATCGTGGGGGCTGCCATTATGGTGAAATGGAGCACCGTGATTGTTCAAGCTTCGCATAGAGCACCGTGATTGGTTAAAGCTTCGCATACAGCCATCTATTGGCAGAATTTGACTGTTTCTGAAAATTCCAATTTCAAAGTCTATTACAAACTAATGTGCAACAATTTAGGGGAGAACATTGGTGATTTATTATCAGGATAAGATATATATAACTTATAGCCAAAATTAAACTTGGTTCCATGAGGTGTCAAACGAAAGTCATTTTCTAGACTGATTTTGCCACCTCGGCCCATGGCCTATACCCCCATGCATAGCACAATGCTGCCGCACATCCGCAAATTGATCAAAGCAATGTCGTACCCTAGAATCTTATAAGATCATATTATCAGTTTACATTGCTTCTAGATATCTAATAACTGAAATAAATAGTCTCTTTCTACGTAAAGTAAAAGTGACGAATTCAGTTAACAGCTTTGATTACGTGCGTGTCAGGTGTCACTGGTCGTGCCCTCACTCCCCAGCATAACCCC
>NW_014577095.1:746297-757257 GCF_000485595.1 Priapulus caudatus | reverse complement strand
CAATTGAGGGTGCGGGTTTATCGTCTGCAGTCACCCTTGCTTAAAAAATTGTTGCAATTTTTGTTGTGGGTATTGATAGGTGAATCGAGTAGCACTGAGGGCGTGACGGGGGTATATCCGACCCAAAATATCAAGTACAGACCTTCTGTTTGTCAATATCGCATTCCGAAGACTTTATCTCCGTTTCAGAACTTTGTTTTCATTCAATAATTCATCCTAGTCAGAGTAACTTCGATATTTTTGGCCGTATTGGACAGATTTTTCGATCGACCAATGAAATTCACTTCCGGTAGCCTCGGGTTCACTCGGAAATAATAATTCGAAAAAATAATAGATGGCGCAGACTATACCTACGATGTTTCCTGTTGAACATCGGGAATAGCCGAAGTAACCGGAAGTGATTTTCATTCGGTGACAAATGTGAATGAAGACAGAACATTTTCTTTGGATGTTTTAATTTACCATTAGGTTAACAACTTGATATATTCTTATGTTGTGGCCGCTACCAGGACATCATAGCGTGCATGCACGTAGATAAATGATTAAAGTTCAGATTAAAGTAAGTTCACGCAATAGGAATGTATATATCGGGCGCTATATATTACTCATAAGTGCCACCTCCAAACTGGAGGTGGCTTTCGTGATTGAGATAGACGCCGCCGCAGACCCCATTACTGGGGTCTGCGTCGGCTCGGACTATATCCTCTCAATCTTACACGTTACACATCGGGAGCTCCGTTTTTACTTTTACTTTAAGGCAGTGCCTAAATTAGTCCGAGATTCCTCTGACCAATGCCCACACCGACGATTTTGGTGGTTTTGGTGAGGGTTAGGTCAGAGCAACTTGCCTATGCAAAACGGGGAATTTCTCCGATCCACGAGGATCGCTGTTTCATTGCTCCAAACTCACAATTGGGGCTATCAATCAAGATCTGATGCACATAATCGAAAACTGGATAACTTATATGCTTGCTCGCGTTGGTAAGTACACTTGTCTCTTTTACCTTAGTCGTATTTCGATTTGAAAATTTGTTGCTAACAATTTCCCTCCGACATGCATCGGCCATCCATCGTGCATCCAACTGCATTGTGGGAAACCACGCTACCAAATACGCTACTCTGTTGTTTCCCACAATGCAGTTGGATGCACGATGGATGGCCGATGCATGTCGCGGGAATTGTTAGCAACAAATTTTCAAATCGAAAATACGACTAAGGTAAAAGAGTACAAGTGTACTTACCACGCGAGCAAGCATATAAGTTATCCAGTTTTCGATATATGTGCATCAGATCTTGATTGATAGCCCAATTGTGAGTTTGGAGCAATGAAACAGCGATCCCGGCGGGATCGGAGAAATCCACGTTTTGCATGGGCAAGTTGCTCTGACCTAACCCACACCAAACCACCAAAATCGTCGTGTGGGCATTGGTCAGAGGAATCTCGACTATGCCTAAATCTGAATATTAAAACGTTAAATGCGATCATTTAGGTGTAACGCCATCACTCGCCCACATCTCAGACTTTCACATCTCAAACATTTATTTTCACATAAAAAAATTACACATGTAATTATCAAGAGTATATAATCATAATAATGGGAGTTTTCCATATATACTCTTCGTTTCTATAAGGTACGTCGATGGTTGCTCAATTAAAACTGACTTCTTCTCACTCACTCATTTGTGTCATTTTTTTGTGGTGAGCTACAGTATGATTGACACTTTCATTTAGCTCTTGCGATATAAAAACTTATTGTTATGCGGTCATAAAAACACTGGGCTGCACTACTGTCTAGATGCCCGCAATCGATTTCTTAGACTGTCGCGAGCTTTTGTTTGTGTGGCGAATCATGCGTTGAGGGAGTTCATGCAGCTCTAGATGTTTTGGATACCCCGTCTACGTTGAGGAACGGGTCGTATTATTCGCTCCCGTTTACAAGTCTGTTTAAACTGCCGTTGCGCTAACCGTAGTATTTCATCGTAATATGAGGGGAAAAAGTGCCGGTCAGGAGGACCGGGAGTTTCGTAGAGATGGTGGCCCGAGCAAAAACTTGGTGGGCTCGGGCCTCCGGTTCGAACGCTGCCGGCGGCACGGGAGCGATTTTTTCTCGTATCTTCCAAAATTTTCGCTCTCGTAATTGTTGTTACCAGAGCGCTTTGAAAGCTGACGGGAGCGAAATCGCTCGCCGCTCCCGTGTATTTTTTCCGCTGTATACGTGTAATATTGTGTTTTAGATTCTTCATTACAGTAATTTGACTGGAATATTTTTTTATTTTATTTGCGCGATATTCGAAAACCAAAATGGCCATCATTTAGGTGTAGCACCATCTCTCGTCAAGATTTCAGACTTTCAGATCTGAAACATTTATTTTCGCATCAAAACATGCATATATCATTATCAAAAGTATATAATGGGAGATATGCTATATAATGGGAGTTCTCCCATATATACTCTTGCTTTATATATATATCCCCCTCTCTCTTCTATCACACCCAAGGTGAGCTACAGTGTCATTGACACTTTCATTTATGTACCAAAGGTTGGTTACATCTGCAATATATCTCTAATTTTGATAAGTTAAATATGCAACGTTTCTACAGTTTTGAGTAATTTGATACATATATATATGTAACCCTTTTAACAAGATTTGTACCATTTAACTTATTAACAGTCATAACTATAGGGTCAAACCAGAGTTGTGTATGTTACTGTGCGAAGCTGTCAAAACATTGCTGCAGGATACACGATACGGGCTAGTTTTGGAATCAGTGAACCTGAGTAAATTTTGTCCAGCATGACACTTATATTATTGTTTTTTTCCAAAAATTCTGAAATTCTATAGTTGCCGGAACAACACTGATAAAGTCTTTGCCCGTTCAGACTAAGACATTTTCATGGTACTGTCGAGGAGTATGGCTACCATCTACTAACCCATACCACTGAATAACATCTCCAGTCTGTATTTTAGCTTTATTCCAGTGACACACTAAGAGGCTGTTAGGAACAGTCATGTAAAAACAAGTACAGCAGAAATACATGTTTTCAGTTTCTGAAATTAACAATAATACTACATAGTTGATATATTAAACCTGGTTAATATGAGTACAACTACATCGAAGCATATTAATGTTCATAACGTATTTCCTTACTGTTGCATGGTGCGAAATTAATGCGAGTTCGGAGTCAAATACTCCCTGATTTTCTGTCGGACTCCCTGATTTGACATATGCAGGAGTCCGTGTGACTCCCTGAAAATTCGGCTATACTAACTAGTTCGTTGCAGAGCACGGCCTCGTGGAATTGCCGTATTTTTTCAGCAAATGTCCAAAGACATTTTGGCAAACGGGCAACCGCATGAATCTTCAAAATAAGCACATGCATTATTGTCAGTCCTCGCCAAAAGCGTCGGACCGTCGGACAAAACCGGTGATTTTTGCACGGGTCCGACAAGAAATTTGGCTTTACCAGAAATTTGGCTTTACCAGACCGTGTGTCAGGAAACATTACATCAACTAATTACGCAGAGGCTACGGGTACGTCAGTACCACACACTATGCCTAACCCTAATATCCCTGCCTATGGCTATCTTATATACGCGTGTACCAAATTAATCTATGGTGTGGGAAAGCGATAGGAAGAGATTGGCTGTTATATGATAAAAGATAAGAAAATGATGACATGCGACGTGTGTGTGAACTATCATGGGAAGTTTATATTACTATCACTGATTATACCTGGATCACACAACTGGACAAGGCCAAAGACCTAGAAATAGGTGAAACCTACATTAATGACAAAGCTGGCATTATCGAATGCATTGCTGATTGTACGCGTCACGAAATGGATGAAAAAATAAACGATGCTAGCTTTTTCAGCTTTATCATGGACGGGTCAACAGACATAGCTGGTGATGAGCAGGAAAGCATATATGTTAGATATGTCCACAAAGGAAAAGCAACAGAGATGTGAATGTGTTTTAATGTTTCAATATTTTTTTGGTCCAGTAACATATCATTCGGTCTGGTAAAAATCTAATTTTTACTGGACCGAATGTCCAGTAAAGGATTTTGTCTTTTGGCGAGGACTGTATTGTTAATATCTTTAGTGACTGTGGACTCCCTCATTTTGCTGTGAACTCTCTCTTTTTGAGGGAAGGGAGTCCGTTGTTTAAAAGTTAATTTCTAACCTTGCTGTTGGTCTTATTACTAAATATTACCTTGTTATTTGAGCTTTGCTTGATTTATCGTCATTCTCTCTAGGTTTTTGGAACCGTCCATGCAACCATTATTTGTGATTAGACCATTGCTTATCTTCATACTCTAGCCGGAAATGGCAGCACCTTCATTCGTAACCGAGGTCCTTGCAACAGCAGGTGTGGTTTGAATAGTAATATACTAATTATGGGTACAGGTTTACAGCAACATATTGTACACAAGTATTTCATGGATAGTTCATGTATTTCTGTAATGGGTAGCTTTAGTAATACCAATAGTAAATTGGCGTAAAATATAGATGTACTGATGTCAGATATCTCATACTTGGCGGCATCACAGAATTGCAATGTATAAAAAGTCTTATATATGCTGTATATATCTGTAATTTTGACGTAGCATTGTCAATGTTTATTATATCATATATATGTAATTGTTATATAAATAGATAACATTCAAATTACTGCAGCCACTCACACCTTGTAAATATATGTATTGCAGGAAAGCTTGAGAAAGAAGATCTTAACTCTCAGCTACAGAGTCTGTCTGAACATATTGACCAGGTATATAATCAGCTCATGCTCAATAAAGCTAAATGATAGATTGTTGTTTGTCATGTATTCATTGTATTGTGACAGTGATGGCATTTAATTCCGCACATAAATTGTTTTGAATTATAATATTAATCCTAATCAAATCATAACCATGATCAAATCAAGATAGTTTATATCTAGATTATTATTACGCTATCACTTTATTTCATTCAATATGCAACAATGTTCCAGGTAAAAGCTGAAGTATATGACAACCTGCATAAGCGGTATGGAGAGTTTCTTCCCTGTCTGAATGCAACCCTTGACCTCGCGGTTCAAGTAAACACCGTCAATACTAATATGAAGTCGTTGTCAAGCAAGATCCAGAATGAGGTAGATGTAAAGTATTTACCTTTAATGTCGACAGCTGCTATTCGTCGAATCGAATTATATTAATTATTCATGTGAACCATTCGTGATGCAATGTTGTGAAAATCGAATCCCACAACTTGCAAGGTAATCATAGTGCATGAATGTGCCAATGCCAAGATAGATCAAGACTCTGGAGACTGGTCATGATATTAAGGGAGTCCATCATATTTGTATGAGAAATGTTTTTGCGAAGAGTCCACTCGCTATTTGCCACCCAGTAGGTCAGAAGTATTGTCGCACATATATTACAGTGTAGTAAACAACGCGGACGTTCCTTCTCTGGTTCAGGTACAGAGGGAGCTTCGCAGCTCGTCGGCTGAGTTCCAGGATCTGCTGCAGCAGCTACACGAAGCCGATGCGACAATCGCTGTGCTCAGTCGCGTCGTCGCCATCCACGAGCTGCTACAGTCGTGCAGCGCCGCCAAGCAGCACGGAGACTTCCTCAAGGTCGCCAAGCAGTCAAACGTGGTACAGCTGCGATCATCCTCACATCTCTTGCGTGTAACACAGTAACACCTGCCTAAAGTTACTTTTCGAAATGACGGTGTTGGCAGGCTGGCGTTCGAATGTTTGTCACGTTAATGGTAATTCGAGCATGTTAACAACTGCTGACGATGGTAAGTTCTGCCACGTCTCAGTCCAGGTAAGAAATTGAAAATAGCAGACAGAGTCTACAGTCGTATTCTGAACTCTGTCAGAGACTGTAGAAACCATAGAACTGAATTCCTCGCAGCAGTGGTGCAAGACCGATGTCAGACGACCGTCGAGTGTTATTTGAAAGCACATGATCTGTCAAGTCACATGCATTCTTTTGAACTGTTGAAACATCTGAAATCTATCATAACAAAGGGACTTTTAGTAATGTGTTTACTAGACGTCCATGTTTTTAGCTCGCCTTGACATCGTCAATATGAGCTATTGCCATGGGGTGTCGTCCGTCGTACGTCCGTCCGTCCGTCCGTCCGTCAACATTTGGCTACGGTCACCGATAACTCAAGAACTGTTTGACCCACATGTTTCAAATTGCATATGCCCGTAGTTGTTACTCCTATGGGAGATGTTTCAACGTCCATACGACATGGAAATGGTCATAAGTCAATTCAGGTTCAACTGATTTTGCTCATTTCTAGTATGTGAATGAATAAGGACTGGCCCCAAAACATATCACACGGGTTTTGATATTTTTTTCAAAATTATGCAAATTAGGTAGATTTTGGCAATTTCACTATGCATTTCAGTGTCTGCCTATGGTCAACGATAACTCAAGAACCGTTTGACCCACATGTTTCAAATTGAATACGGTTGTTACTCCTATGGCAGAGATTTTAACTTCCTACTTTGGAGCACGCCAGTCGACCTACTTTCGAGCTACCCCCACATTTTGGCAAAAATGAAAATGGCTATCTAAATTTATTCGATTTTGTTAAATTTTGGTATGTGAATGTGTAAGGCTAGCCCCCAAAACAGTTGTTACTCCTATGGGAGAGATGACAACGTCCTATTACGTTTATTTCTTCTAACTGGTCAACAACTCAACAATCGTACCTATATACGTGTAATATTGTGATTTAGATTCTTCGTTACAGTAATTTGACTGGAATATTTTATTGTTTTTATTTGCGCGATATTCGAAAACCAAAATGGCGATCATTTAGGCGTAGCGCCATCTCTCATCAAGATTTCACTTTCATATCTGAAACATTTATTTTCGCATCAAAACTTGTGCATATATCATTATCAAGAGTATATAATGGGAGATATGCTATATATAATGGGAGTTCTCTCATATATACTCTTGCTTTATATATCCCCCTCCCTCTTCTATCACACCCAAGGTGAGCTACAGTGTCATTGACACTTTCATTTTGCATTGTGATGGTCTACTGTTAACGTGACATCCCCCACCAACCACTGCCGCGGGTGGAGCCTGGTGGGGGATGGGGTGTTTGCATTGAAACCTCTGTGATTTCTAAGCTATCAAACATCGTGATATGGCCACTATAGGCATTTAAAAGCATTGTAGTTCTTATGCAGGTTATAAATTCTATAATTAGCTCTTGTCGGTAATTAATACGTTTTAGCAAGGTGTTAAATTTTTCAAACGTTTTTCCCCAAAATTTCTCATTCAACATCTTGGGATTTATATTCATATGTGTCGATACAGATTGCTCATCTACTGCAAGAGAAGGCAGTGAAGGGAGTTGGAGAGGTGAAGGTGATGAAGGCACTGCAGATAGAGTTTAGACTGCAGCGTGAAGCCCTCATCTATGATACCAGTGAGATGTGGAACCAGGTATGTGTATCCCACACGTTTATCGCTCAACCTCTACGCACAAACATCAAGTAAGCCGAGTTTTGACATCATCAGTTGTCATTAGTAGAGGTAGTAATTGCAGTGTTAGAGATAGTGGTAATGGAGGCACTTGAAATGGTAATGGTAATGGTAGTAATAGTGGTAGTGCTTGTAGTCGTAGTGGTGGTGGTAGTGATAGTGGAGATACTTGTAGTGGTATCGGTAATGATAGTGGTAGTGGATATGAATAGTGGTATTACTTGTGGTTCCACTGGTATTACCTGTAGTGGTAATGGTAGTGATAGTGATATTCGTATAGTACTTGTAGTGGTAGTCATAGTGACACTGATAGTACTTGTAGTGGTAGTGGTTGTGGTAACAGCAGCGATAGTAGTACCAGTATCACAAACAATATATTACATAGAAAATCGTGACAGTGAAACCAATCACTGATCCCTGGCATCGGCGCTAATTTTAATTGCATCATGGTAGTTCGACAGCACAGCATCCCGCTCACACGCTCGGGCAGCCTCCAGCAAAACCCGGGTGAAATCTAATGGATTTCCGCCGCGCGCAGGTGCTGGTGTGGAGCCTTCCTGAGGAGAAGAGCGGCCGGCGAGACTGCTGCACGACGCTGACCGTCAGCTCGCTGGAGCACACGACGCTGGCGACGCTCGTGCAGGCGATGGAGTACCTGCGTCACCTGGACGCGCGCGTGCAGGTGTTCAGCCGCCGCCTGCTGCAGCACGTTCTTCTCCCGCTCACCTCGCGCGTCTGCGTCGTCAAGTGCAAACAGATGGCCGACGGCAACTCCCTCAAGGTGGAGCCGGCGGACGCGGCGGAGCCGGCGAGCCCGAAGGCGGTCTTCGACGGTGTGCTGCGCGTGTTCAAGTTCCTGCACGCGAATCTGACGCACGTGCGCACGAGTGACGGCGAGGGGGCGCCACTGCTGATGACGAAGCTGCGCGCGTGCGTGCTCACCGACTTGTGCGAGGCGATCATCCGCGACTGCCTCGCGCGCTCGATCCCGACACAGGCGCGCGACCTTGAACAGTTCGCGGAGGTCATTGCCGAGACAGAGGCGTTCCAGGCGAGCCTCGTCGAGGTCGGCTTCATGGCGGACACGGACACGGCCATCTTGGAGTACGCGCGCAACGTCAACGTGCTGTTTGCGAACAAGAAGTGTGAAGAGATACTGGAGGCTGCGCGGCGACTCATGCTGGCCGACGTCCACAACACGGTGAAGGTGAGTGACAGGTCGCTGCCGCATGTTGCTGTATGTATACACAGTGCTATAGGGGAAGGTGTGTGCTGTATGCTGTGTGCTGTATAATATACAGTATATTATACACACTGCTATAGGGCAAGGTAAGCGCTGTGTGTTGTATGCTGCATGTTGCTGTATATACACACTGCTAGAGGGGAATGTGAGTGGTGTGTGCTTAGATACAATAATGTAACCCAACAAGAGTAGGGTTACAACGCGAGCCTATTCTTTTCTTTGGAGGAGCCCCTGAGTGATTCACTCAGGGCGGTTTTATGGGGCGTTTTTCGAGACTAGAACTTCCATACTGGGTTTATGATAAAGACGAACCTTTCTCCGCTATCCTGGGACTTACTATGTATCACAATACTCTGTATGAAACTAATATAGCCTGTTACAAAATTTCGAAGCGACGAGCGGCGATATGTCGAGCGCCATTTCTGTTGACCTGTGACGTACGCATTCCCAATTCGCATAGCGTTCGGCTAATTTCGGCTCCAAGATCGAATGCATCATGGGATGCCTGCTGTCAGTCATGATGTCACCAGAGCCAGCATGATGTCAGGCAGCACAGGAGCCGAAGTTAGCCGAATGCTATGCACATTGGGAATGCGTACGTCACAGGTCAACAGAAATAGCGCTCGAAATATCGCCGCTTGTCGTTTCGAAATTTTGTAACAGCAGGGTTTCTTCAACATTGGAGGCACTGCGGCGCACCGCCGTTGTCAAATTTAACAACGCCGTTGTGAAAATGTTCCTATATTTACCCGCCATTGTCAAAATAGTGTCAATCCAAAAATAAATACACCACCACGTGCTTCTGACTATATACATGGAAAAACGTAATGAAATTCACAGCAACGTTTCTTTTTGCATGCCGGCACACTCCTGTGTCATCCCCGATTGCAGCTTTGTCCTCGATTCCGGGAAAGTTTTGCTGTCGCTCCCTCATACCAGCAGTGCCCACACCTACATATACAGCAATAAGCATGCCCACGCGACCGTAACAATCAGTGCATTTGTCATTATTAGCTCCTGGTTGTAACCCTACTCTTGTTGGGTTACATTATTGTATCTAGTGTGTGCTGTATAATATACAGTATATTATACACACTGCGATAGGGGAAGGTGAGTGATGTGTGTTGTATGCTGTGTGCTATATACACACACTGCTATAGGGGGAGGTGAGTGATGTGTGATATATATATATCAGGAGTAGATAATAGGGAATTCCCTATTATCTACTCATGATATATATACACACTGCTACAGAGGGAGGTGAGTGATATGTGCTGCATATTCACACTGCTATAGGGGGAGGTGAGTGATATGTGCTGTATATATACACACTACTATAGGGGGAGGTGAGTGATATGTGCTATATATATATACACACTACTATAGGGAGAGGTGAGTGATGTGTGATATATATAATACACACTGCTATAGGGGGAGGTGAGAGATGTGTGCTGTATATATATATACACACTACTATAGACAGCACATATCACTCGCCTCCCCCTGTAGTAGTGTATATATATACAGCACACATCACTCACCTCCCCTATAGTAGTGTGTATATATATATGCAGCACATATCACTCACCTCCCCCTATAGCAGTGTGTATATATATACAGCACATATCACTCACCTCCCCCTATAGTAGTGTGTATATATATATACAGCACACATCTCTCACCTCCCCCTATAGTAGTGTGTATATACAGCACACATCTCTCACCTCCCTCTGTAGTAGTGTATATATATATACAGCACACATCACTCGCCTCCCCCTGTAGTAGTGTATATATGGGAGGTGAGTGATATGTGCTGTATATATATACACTACTACAGGGGGAGGTGAGTGATGTGCTTTCCTGTGCTTTACTGAACACTGCTACAGGCAAACGTGACCGATGCGCCTTGCTGTATAGTATAAACGCGCTGTTACAATGGAAGTAAGTGATTTACGCTCTACTGTGTTATATATTATACTAGAGCACTCGGAGAGCACAGACCTCCGCCAAGGCGGCAGCATTCTCTCAATGTGAAATTTTTTATTAATTAATTAATTGGATCCGGATTAGTGCGAGCGTGCAGGTGGGGGAGGACTGTGGTTGCCCCTTAGCCTGTGGTTGCGTGTTTGTAAGTCTACAGCCAGCGCACCTAGCGGAAGTGAACTGAAACGTGCATGGTAACACACAAACACACAAACACACAAACA
>NW_014577095.1:708010-746287 GCF_000485595.1 Priapulus caudatus | reverse complement strand
ACTGCTATAGGGGGAGGTGAGTGATGTGTGTTGTATGCTGTGTGCTATATACACACACTGCTATAGGGGGAGGTGAGTGATGTGTGTTGTATGCTGTGTGCTATATACACACACTGCTATAGGGGGAGGTGAGTGATGTGTGTTGTATGCTGTGTGCTATATACACACACTGCTATAGGGGGAGGTGAGTGATGTGCTTTCCTGTGCTTTACTGAACACTGTTACAGGCAAACGTGACCGATGCGCCTTGCTGTATAGTATAAACGCGCTGTTACAATGGAAGTAAGTGATTTACGCTCTACTGTGTTATATATTATACTAGAGCACTCGGAGAGCACAGACCTCCGCCAAGGCAGCTGAATTCTCTCAATGTGAAATTTTTTATTAATTAATTAATTGGATCCGGATTAGTGCGAGCGTGCAGGTGGGGGAGGACTGTGGTTGCCCCTTAGCCTGTGGTTGCGTGTTTGTAAGTCTACAGCCAGCGCACCTAGCGGAAGTGAACTGAAACGTGCATGGTAACACACAAACCCACAAACACACAAACCAACACTCAAAGACATGCCGGTGAAAACATAACCTCCGCCAAGCCCCTGGCGGAGGTAAATATGCACATATAGGGGGGGGGGGAGTGCTATAAACACACTGCTACATGTAAAGGGGAACTACTTAATAATTGAAGGTTCTGTATCTCCTTAGGTACAAAAACTGGGGATTTACTGGGGTTTACTTTAGGTCGGGGTTAGGATAATATTAGGATTAGGGTTAGGAGGTATGCTCTGACAGTAGCAGTGTCTCTGATTTTTCCATTTACACAGTGACACACTGCTACATGGTACTTGGAGTTGCATAGGTACTTGGCAATCCTACCATATCACGTGCATGTAAAGAAATCTGGAAATTTAATGCTGCACAGAGTAATGTATTATATTACAAAAAAATTTAATGTAAGAACATGAATTGACATTGCAATATGACAAGAAAAAAAGTTATTCATACAGTCAACCCTGTGTTAGTGGTCACCTCTATAGAATAGACACCTCTTTATAAAGGACACTTTTGCAGTTTCTGTTAAGTGACCCTTATATACAGGGTTGACTGTGTAAGACATTTTAATATTTATACAGCTTGCACACAGAATATATTTAAAAACACTATTAAAATCATTACACATAATTACTTTGGTACATATGAATACTCTGTGACTAATACATGGTGAACATGAACAGTAATATTTTAGTAGTCACTCGTAAGACATAAGAAGATTGAAGCTGCCTCCTTAATTGCACCTTTTACATGTACATCTTTAGAAAATTTACGAGGGCCCAGACACCATTAGGCCTAAGATAAAATATTGCTTGTTTCCACTTTACCGACCGACTCGCCAAAACGCCGCTACTCGCCACATTTTATTGGCCGATTAAAGCAAAACAAAAATTATTTCGTTTCGCAAAAAACAAAAATTCGTTCCGCAAAAACATATACACAAAACAGAATATACAATATACATACACACATCTTGTCCAAACAAAATAAAAAAGATTTTTCACCTACCTACCTACTCGGTACCCTGAGAGGCGAGTAGGTAAAGGGTAAACAAACAATCTTTTAAGGGTGGCCTTATAAACAAGAGACTATAATCACATAATGTGTACCACTTCGCCAACGTCTATACCTACAGTTCATACATCGTCTAGTTATGTTTAGTACGTAGCTCATGCACAAATGAACCGTTGCATGTTTTTGCACAAGTTTATGTTAGCACACCAGTGAGGTTCACTGTCAGGTTTTTTCTCTGCCGAATGTAATCTCCCAAACTATCTACGCATGATGTTCATCAGCACCTGTGCTCCTCGTTACCAGTGTGAGAGCCGTCGGACCAAGCCCGCTTCCTGCCTCCGTCGCTCCTCTTCCTGAAGTCGTAGCGAGCCCGTGAGTCCGGGGTCTCCTGCGCGGGACTGCGCAGTGACACCTGTGCCTCGTAGCGAGCCGGCGCGGCCGGGGACTCGGCAGGTGCGCTCAGCACCACCTGTGGTTCCTCGTCGTCGGATAGCGCATCGATGGGGTTTCCCTGCAGCGGGTTGCGCAGGATCTCGGACATCGACACGGCCAGGCCATCGTCAGCGTCCTCATCCTCCTGCTCCTGTTGCCGTTGCTGCCGACCGAACGCCGGCACGCGCGCCTGGCACGACGAGGCGGCAGCAAAGATACGAATGATTAAAATTGATGCACCTCATTTTTGCTCCATAAACCGATCAATAGATATAGTTACCATCAGCATACTTGCATCTAGCTCTAGTACTATAGCCCGCTTACATTAACTGCCGCTGGCAGCAGTTAATGTGCAGGCGTCAGTTAGCTTGCCAGCGGCAGTTAATGTAAGCGGGCTATAGTACTAGAGCTAACTTGCATCGGGAATAGATACATCAACAAATTTCATAATATCAATATGATGATGTTATATATTCCTGTTATTATAAAATCATGGAACATAGTCAGTGAAAAGAGGTCGAGATTAACCTCACAGTAGAAAATGATATAAACAAGTTAGTAAATGAACAATAAGGTGAATTAAGTTTCCGAAATCGATTACAAAAACTGTTCTCATAAGTCTTGCCCTAAGAAGGGACCATGCAGTTAGTAAACATATAGGGCGTTTCCTGCAAAACACTTACCTTGCACGTATTCGTTGTCTCAGGACCTTTAGTGAACTCCAGTCCCCGATGGATCCGAGCAAAATGCTGCTTGAGGTGTGTGGTGGAGCGGAACGGAGTCCCGCACATGTCACATATGTACGGCTTGTCATTGCTATGGATACGCATGTGGTAGCTGAGGTTGCCAGGCAACGCGAATGCAGTTCCGCATATGGTACACTTGTATGGTTTCTCTCCTGCACAGGGAGTACAATACGCATTATATATCACTCAACCAGGATGCAGCTTGTAAGGATTCTGAGTGATGGTGACACACATTTTAAAAGTAGGTGAGCAGACTAGACACAGTGAAGATTCGAGTGTTAGCGAACGTTAGCAGCACCCTGTCACTGTGAATGCAGTACGTAGTTGAACAGTTGGCATGATTGGCAAGGTGGATGCTCTACATCTACAATCGTTGCAGTACGTGACAATGTGAAACATAGAAGCAAATTATGCACTGATAGCAGTACCTGTATGGATCCGCAAGTGACGCACCAAGTGGTTCCGCTGTTTGAAGCCAGCACAACATATGGGGCACCTGTAAAAGTTTGTACTGCCATGCATGTAATGTTTCCTTCTCGTACATTTTAACCTTGTTACAGCTCCCGTGAGCTATAAAACCGAGCAATAACTTGGTTTTACGGAAGACTACAGGATACAGTAGGATTTTGGGAGTGTGTACCGTGTACCCCGGTATCACGGCTACTTCTCAATGCAAATTTAATTGTTCGTCGAGCCAGACTGGTCGAATAAATAGGCATGTCAGTAGAACAGCAGTGTTTCCCCTGCATTGACACGAGCGAGGCGGCCCGCCTCGCTAAAATTCTCAGCCGCCACACATAAATTTATCCAAAACACCGCCTCGCTGACGAAACGTTTGACAACTTGAAAAAGAGATTCAAGAGTCTCATACAATATGTTCAGAATAGCTTAGAATGCACCAAATTGCACCAATTTTTCCAAAAATTTCCTGGGGGAGCATGTCCCCGGACCTCCCTAGCTTGGCCAGCACCTGTGCTGCTCGCTTTGCTAGGACCTCGAAACACGCAAACACATTACAAAAAACATTTACCACCTCACAGACCTTTTTGGCCAGGGGAAACACTGGAACAGGAAGAGGTACAAAGCTGGAAGTGATTCACTGATAAGAGGGGGAGCAAAGTCAGGCTGGAGAAGAGAAGATCATTGCAGGTAGATGGAGTGCAGGCGGGGGGGGGGGAGGGGGCAGTCATCGACGGCTCAAGAAACAACGTAGGTGCAGTTATTAGGTGCAGGTTTAGCGTAGTTGTTAAAGCATTGAGGAAAGGCTATGCATCTTACCTGTATGGCCGGCTCCCAGGATTCTCTCCTTTGTGAAAGCGGTTCACGTGTCGCTCGTACTTGAACTGTACAACAAAGGTTGCTCCGCAGATCTCACACTTGAACGGTGCTCCTGTAGAAGCAAGTTACACACATATGCTCATAGTGAAATATTCACGCATGAAAATTACCTGCCTTTTACCGAAGAGTTTCCGCTGTTGTTGTACGCACAGATGCTTTAAATACGTAATATAGCCATTGCATAATTTTTAGATTTAAATTGATAATAATTCTAATGTATGTGTCAGGGTGCGAAATTAACGCGAATCCGGAGTCAAATACTCCCTGATTTACTGTCGGACTCCCTGATTTGACATATGCAGGAGTCCGTGTGACTCACTGAAAATTCTGCTATACTAACTAGTTCGTTCCAAAGCACGGCCTCGCGGAATTACCGTATTTTTCAGCAAATGTCCAAAGAAAATTTGGCAGACGTGCAACCGCATGAATCTTCAAAATAAGCACATGCGTTATTTAGTTTGCATCTTTAGTTTTGAACTTCAGACTGTGGACTCTCTCAGTTTGCTGTGGACTCCCTCCTTTTAAGGGCAGGGAGTCCATTGGACTCCCTTGTTCAAAAGTTATTTTCAACCCCTGATGTGTACTTTGAATAAGTGAAAGATTGGGCACGTATTACTGTGCTGTGTTTTGTTGTGGTGAACTGTTAGTGTTAATTGTTATATACCCGTGTGTGTCTTAATGTGATTCTTCAGGTGGTTGAGGTACTGATATGCCTGGCCACACTCATCACACTGATACTGTTTCTCCTTCACGGGGGTCATGTGTGTAGTGCCTGCCTCAATCCGTGGGAGGATGAGTCGTGCACGCTTCACCGTGGTCTTTGGTGCAGCGTGACTGACGCTGGTGTCTTCGCGTAGACCAAGCACCATTCCTTGTGAGAGACTACACCGTGTCACTTGAGGTTGGCCGTATAGTGCACCCTCAGAAGCCATTGGATCGTCCACCGTCTGCTGCTCGGTCTTGACGGTGACAGTGAGCGGGGATAGCCGCGGCGGCGGCGGAGGCGTCAGTGGCTCGTCTTTAATGGCAGTCATGGTTGACAGTGTCGCCACGCTCACCGGCTCTAGCGCTGGCGCCGCCGTTGCTGGAGACACGTATGCTGACAATTTCGTCATCCGATGTGCCGCTGTTGATGTCGTCAGTGTGGATGCTCTGTGCACAGACGTCAACGATGATGGCGCAGTTATTCTCAACGCTGAAGTTGATGTTGTTGAAAGTAGTCTATATCCCGATGGTGTTGTTGTTGATGGTGTCACTATTCTACATGTTGATGTTAATGGTGTCGGTGCAAATGATCTATATGCGTGGGTTGTTGTTGTTGGAGTCAGTGTCTTGTATCCTGATGCTGCTTGATTCCTATTTACTGCCAGTGTCTGCTGTATGCCCGAGATTCGAATGACCTGACGGGTGCCTTGTGGTGACATTATCTTTAAAACAGGAAATTGCCTCGTTGATGCACATGTGGCTGGTGTGGTCGTCGTTGTAGGCAGTAAGCTATTCATTGCTTGTGAGCTTGCTACTGCCGGCATTGGTGTTAGTATTGGATATTTGTTCATCATTGAAGAAGGCATTGGTGCAATTGGTGTAAGTTTAGGAAGAATGTTGGTTTTCGGACGTCCAACCATGGCTGCCATCCTCGGAAGATTTTTTATTGCCGAGTGTGTGGTCGTAGACGTCATTGATGTCAGTTTTGGAAGTGTGGTTACTGTTGGATTTCCAGCCGATGATGTCACTCTCAGAAGATTGTTTGTTGTCGCGTGCAGGTCTGTGGATGACATTAATGTCAGTCTGGGAACTGTGGCTGCTGTTGGCATTGACGTTAGTCTAGGAAGTGAATTCAGTGTTGGACATGCAGCAATAGCCGTCAGCTTTGATAGATTGTTTATTGGCACGGGTGTTGGCAACGTTGAGGCAGTTGTTATACACTCAGCCACTGTTGTCAGTGTCGGTAAAGGCGTGGCTATTGTTGCCACTGATGTTAGTGGTGGTGGATCCCCACTCACTGCTATCAGGTTTGACGGGCTGTTCAATGGTGAAGCCAGGACCGCAGCTAGCACTGAAGTTGGCGTTGGCTGCGCATCTACTGGTGCTGTCTCCGACGTCGTGGGAACTGTGTTCTGTGATGTGAGCGAGAGAGTGGCTGTGCTCGTGGCCACCAGCGTGTTGGCCCTGCGTCCCTGCGCCGCCTTCCCGTGGCAGCGAGCGTGTATGCGCGCGTGCTTCACGCAGGGGCTGACGACAGCGCAGCGGTTACACAGCACGGGCTTCGTGTGCTGCCTGACGGCCGACAGCGAGGCGAGGTCCGTCAGGCACATGCCGCACATGTAGCGCATGTGAACGTAGTGCCAGCTGGCGCCGACGTGCCGATCCAGCTCGTCGGCCGTGAGGAACGCTAGCCCGCACTGCTCGCACTCATGCGCTGCTGGCGTGCCCGCTTCGTCGCTCCCCGCCGCCACCAATGCGCTGCTGGGAGGAGGCGTTGATCTGTTGTCTTCGTCTGTGGTCTCAAGGTCCCACGATGCTGGCGGGCCGGACGGCGGTGCAGAGTCCATGTCACACGGAGTGAGCGCCCGTGGAAGGCCGGTGGACAAAGTCGATGTGAATGATGGCTTTAGCAGCAAATCCTCGTAGCCGGACGTGTTGTCGCACCGCGGCTGCTGTATCGCCAGAGTGTCACTAGTCGTGGTGCCTGCAGTCGCCATGGTTGCATACATTAGTGTTGTGCACTCACCCAATCAACTTTTCCCGAATTACAAGCAGGAAACCTGAAAATTTAAAAAAAATAACATCATGGGAATAATTAATAATTAATTGAAAAAAATAACATCTAGGAGAGCATAAATTCGTCTAGGTATTACTATTTCTAATAAATTCTCTGCATTTAGAAATTAAAAAACTCCTGCTAGTAAGATTATTAGTAATACTAATAGTAATAGTAGTATACTAGTCAGAAGTAGATAATAGGAAATTCCCTATTATCTACTTCTGATACTAGTAGTAGTAGTACTAGTAGTGCTACTAACAAGACAAGTAGATAGGATGCCGACACTCACTAAGTACATGACATCCGTACGTACCCTACCACGTTTTGAGTTCGCGGACATATTGATTACTGCATAGCTAGCCGGCAGTAGTCGGTACGCCACGGCAGTAGAGCAACCAGCTACCCTAGCCACAAGTTACGACGACGTACACGCCACGTAACGTACAACGCAACGTACGTACATTCAACAGCCTGGTCGGTTTACCAGCTACCCATGATACTAGCTCCAAGAAACGGTATCGCTAGGGTTAGGATATCACGTATAGACAATCCGTCGCACAGCCTGGTCGGGCTACCCATGATACCTACCTATGATTGTTACTCAATGCTATAGCCGCGCTACACGCTGCAGGTTTCGCGTTCACAGTGCACACAGATAGTCGAATCAATCATCAATGACATACTACCACTGCACTTATTCACGTATCACCTGTCCTTACTACAACTGCAAGCTTATCTAAATACTAAATAGTAAATAATTAATCCAGTTCGCCGTAACAGAGTATAACTGACGCACTTATCGGAGTTGTCCTTCGTCTGTCCCTGTCGATCACTGGTCCTCTTGGCTCTACTTCGCGCACGAACACACGCGCACGAACGCTCGTAGTCACTCGCCACAAGTGCCCAGTGGTGTCCCAACGAGTAGGAAATAACAACGGTAGCCTTGAACGCCCGCACACGCGTGCTACAGCCAGATGCGGTTGCCAGCTCAACCAACCGCACACTGAGTGTTTTTGCTAGGCAACCCCGTAGACTAATGGCAACCGCTGCAAGCTGGTATTGACGTCCACTATCGGTTGCTATGGTTACATAATGACCCGGGTACAGTATATATATGTGCGTGCTTGATTGTCTGGCGCGCACGCACGTGATTGTTGTGTAGGCGAACGTTGTTGCGCGAGAGGCGCGGCGCTCTGAGCCACTGGTGGTAGTGCAATGGACTGGAAAGGCTGTCTCTGTGGCCAGTACGATATACTGCCGTTCATAGTTCTTTGCACAAAAACATGTCTAGGCTACCGGCTCACAATGTGCTTCACAAATGCATACAGGCAGCAGTGTGGATAAACATGAAATTTGGAATTGTTAAAACAAATAACACTGGGCTAAGTGTGATGGCATCTTTACTTCCCTTCAACATGCATTAGCACCCACCCGGCTTGTTATGAAGAAGCCCTAATTATTTAAGCTGGGGAAAATGGTGGTGCTGAAATGGAGACGTAGACAGCTGTTGAAGTGTTAGAATTTTTATCAGGCTTGTTCTTGTACAGGACCGTCTATCACTTATCACTATAGCTGATACTGATAGGGTCTATGTCTCCCTGGGTACTGCCGGAACGTATCCTGGGTACTGCCGGAACGTACCCTGGGTAGGGTCCGGTATACCAGAACGTACCCTGGTAACTATCTGATATGGTTAGGATTAGGGAGTAGGCGTAGGCGACTCCCTAGACTCGTTAGTGGAGTAGGCGAGGTACGGTCCGGCATATTAGATAGTACCATGGTACGTTCCGATATACCGGACCGTACCCAGGGTACGTTCCGGCAGTACCCAGGGAGACATAGACCCTGGCAACATCACTATATCAGGAAGTAAATTTGGAGGCGGGAAAGAAGATGAGGAGCTAGGTGGATAGGACAGAGGAGTAGATGGAATTGTTTAAAGTTTGAGGAGGATGGGTAGATGGTGTAGGTGATAGAAAGGTAAGTAGGGATGGAGAAAGAGAAAAGGGGTGGATGGAAGAAGAGGTGAGGGTGGAAAAGGCCGGGGGATAAGGGGAGTATAGCTAGAATGAGTAGTTGATGAAGGAAGAGGGAGGTGGAGGAGAAAGGGAAAGGTGGAATTTGGTGTGAAGGAAGATGGAAGAGGATGGTTAAAGGTGTAACATTGCACGTTTGTATTTGCCTATATATGTGTGATAGGTAAAAAAAATTGCTCAGGAATACGTTCATTCGAAGCTTTTAGACTCCAAAGTGAAAGTGTCGGGTCGAATGTTTCAAACAGCATTTACTTTTTTGCCACTCTGCGGCGATGTTGTGACGCGTCTCTTGTTGTCATGCGGTGTTGCCAAGCGATGAAGGTCACGAAGGCTGCATATGCTCATAGATATCATATAACACATGTGGTATATGATATCTATGGCTGTGCTGGTTGACCTGCGTCGACTCTTGCCGCCATGATACAGAACCGCGGCGAAACGCGTTTTTCGAGTTGTTTTTTCGTTGAGCGAATATATAGGCTTGATACATATTTTTACAGTTTTATTTTCAAAGCTAACGTTCAGTTAAAGTGTAGGGAGTTATTTGCTTACGTTTTTACAGTGGTTTGTCACAAAAATGTGCGAGGGAATGCATCTTTAAGGAAGAGGGAAGGGGAGAAAGAGTGCAGGCGGTCTACTCGGTAAAGGTGGGGAAGGAAGGGTAGAACCAGACAAAGAAGCTGGAAGTGGATGAAGATTGAGGAAGGAGGGAGCAGTAGGATGATGAAACGGAGGTCCTGTGCTAAAGACAGTAGCACAGATAATCAGTTACATAGACATCTCTAGTTTATTCTAATCCCATAAATGAAAATCTTTGGTATAATATTGTATGGATGGTCTTAATTTTAGTCGAACATTCCTCTAGAATTACTCCTACATGTTACCAGAAGTGCATTCTGTAATCATTGACCTTGCTTGCTATGATCATAAATGAAATGGTACACGTTCATGGCTGCTTCAGGTGTCAAATGAACCAACGAGTGAAGGAGCTGTTAAGGAAGAGAAAGGCAAGCAGGTCCCGGGACTAGATTCTTCCATGTTGGAGGGAGAAGTGCAGCTGAGTGCCTCAACGTTTAGGTTGCCAGCATGTTGTATTAGGTATTATATTACTAATTCATTCATGATAAAACTACAATGCTAGGCTAGATGTTAGCTTTCCAGTAATAGTAGTAAGTACTGAGATATTTGGTAGTTTGCATTGCACATAGAACCGACGTTTTTAGAAAAAAATATAGCTGAGGCCTGCCAAATGGTAAGATGAATGAAAGTGTAATCCAATACTTACATTGTTCCTGCACATAATTAATTTCTTTATAAACCAGACGCCATAGGACTTTCCATTCACTTTCTCGTTTTTTGCACATTTCGTATTGCTGATAGACAGCTTCTGATGACTCGTTTTTTACATGGTAGGTACATCAAGTAGTACTCATATTAGTACTTAGAAGTGTAACACGAAACTAATATAGGATGACAAAACGTCATTGTCAATGTTGGCCATTTCTGATTGACTTCTGGCTAACTCTTGCGTTTAATATTAATTACAGCAAAAGCGTTTGTGAGCTGATGACGATGGCGAACGACGTGTTACGCGAGGCGACACGCAGCTCCCCGCAGTGTGCTATACAACTCTTCTATTCAGTCAGAAATATGTTCGAGATGTACGCCAGTGTCGTGCCTATTCATCACAGAGACAACCTGGTAGAAGTCCCACAGTTCGCAGGTGAGACCCAGCAACAACCAGTGCATAATGAATTCCTTGCCAAGCCTGCCACCTAATATGAAGTAGTACTGATGGCTCATTTGCTCTTGAAAGTGGAGTAAGTGCAATGTTATGGGGGCTCCATTACAGGAGTACAAGGGTACCAGGATGGTAATGTTTGTAAATAACACGATGTGAAAAATCAAGTTCTTTTAAAAGCATATGAGGTGCAGACTGTGTGTTATCCGTTTCAGCCATACATCACAATAACTGTATGTATGTGGCACACCATCTACTCACACTTGGCCATCAGTACCAGGACAGCCTTCCACCACCTCTTAACCAGGGAGCTGCAACCTTCATAGATCTTGTACCACAGATTCGTAATATGGGCACAGACTGTTTTACTGTGCAGATGCATCGACAGATGTCACTACTGTTAGAGTGTTTGGCGGTTGCGAACGGTACTGTCAATAGGTTTCACCACGTTTAGTAATGCTGATAGGGTCTATGTCCCCCAGGGTACTGCCGGAACCCTGGGTACGGTCCGGAATACCGGAACGTACCTTGGTAACTATTTGATATGGTTAGGGTTAGGGTTAGGGAGTAGGCGTAGGCGACTCCCTAGACTCATTAGTGGAGTAGGCGAGGTATGGTCTGGCATATTAGATAGTACCAAGAGTAGATAATAACAATTATCAACTTGTGTTATTACCAATGTGTTATTATCTACTCTTGGTAGTACCAGGGTACGTTCCGGCAGTACCCTGGGGGACATAGACCCTCTCAGCTTTAGTAACGAGTACTTGATTGTCTGCTGTACTTGTCAGTTGTATCACCTTGCAAACCATTGTGCACAAACAACACATATTCAGACTGACTGCATAAGCTAGGTCTAATAGAGATGCTGTCACCTTATCCCACCAATTTGATGAATTTATCATGTTAATGAGGAGCTAGCATGATGCTGTAATCCAAAGTTAATTTTTTTCATGCGGTAAGGGTTAGGGATTTGGGAATTTTGGATAATTTATGGTAATGATGTTGGGTTTAGGTTTCCAGGCAGTGACAGAGGAGAATACGACATCCAGCAAGGCGATGAAAGCGGTTAAGCAGTGCATGTATCAGCTGCACCGGCTGAATCGGGTGTGGAGAGACGTGCTGCCAGCCAATATTATGTACAAAGCTATAGGTAGGTGCTACCACCTTCTGTACTACCCGCTGGCACATGCCACTGTCGTTCCTAAGGTGTTTGTTAAAATATATTCCAATAGTGGACATATATGTTCAGTGCTTGCCCATATAGCCATGCATGCAGAAAGTGTCCCTCAACTTGTCTCTTTTGTAAGAGGACAGTGAGTGAGGTTATACTAAGCTATCGTGGTCTCTCAGATAACTGTTTTAGTCTCTCAATTCCTGAATCAATCTCCTAGAAGGACTTGCCGACCCAAAACACCAACAAATTGGTCCTCCTCATTTGTGGGCTTTTTTTACTGTAGTGTATTAATTGCAGTGCCATCTCGTGGCCGATTTGCATTGTACGTCACTTGATGATGCTGTCTTTGTGTGACAGGTACGCTGCTAAATTCGGTCGTGACGGAAGTGATCAGCAAGATATTAGCCCTCGTGGACATCTCTGCAGATGAAGCTACAGAGTTGCACTACGTGCTGGACGTCATAATCCAGGGGTCATCAGCGTGCTTTGAGGTATCTATGCTCTGTATATATGATCTGATTAGCAAGTTACAGTTTTGGTTTATATGATCCTGAGTAGTATTTACAGCAGTGGTTAAACCTCCACCCAAGCCACCAAATTTATCGAACATTATTGATGTTTCTAACATAATTGTATTACCTAGTGTGTAGCAAATTTTACATAAATTGTTTTGAACTTTTGGTATTCTTCCACTTACGTCCTGCGTGTTCAGTGTAGGATGATCAGTATAACAATTTTAATCTGACAATTAACAATTCCGATTAACCACTCTGTACAAAACAGAGCGACAAGTTTTACATTACCCAATGGCTCATTACGCACCTGATTCAGAATGATCATCTATCTCAGTATTTATAGTTTCTATGACTAGTATGGTGTAATGCTCTTGTTTATGTTGCAGGCTGGAACAGAACTGGAGGTAAATGCTGTTTCACCAGCCACCAACCACTGTGTTACAAACTGGATGAAGTTTCAGGAACTTGCTTTCATACTAAATTCGAGTATGTACGACATCAAGGAGAGGTGGGCAGCAGGAAAAGGCCCCCTAGGGGCAGTGTTCACGCCCAATGAATTGAAATCGCTGATTAGAGCACTATTTCAAAACACGGACAAACGAGCAGCTGTCTTAGCAAAAATCGAATAGCAAGTGGGTTTATTTGACGGATTTTATAACTGTGAAGCATGTCAAAGGTATATAGAATATTGAAATGTTTTATTAGCATGCCTACAACGAAATCAGTGCCTTGACACAGAATTGTGTTCAGAGGCGTGTACAGGGGTGGGGGTCCAGGGGGTGGGGGTCCAGGGGGTCCGGACCCCGCTGCTCGTGCAGAAAACGCACCTAAGGGGATCTAATTTTTAAAAAATTCTCCCAGACCCCCCCTTCGCGTGCTCGCAAGTTTGGGTTACGGTTAGACCCCCTCCCCCCCTGGTGCAAATCCTGTACATGCCCCTGGTGTTATTTCATGTCACTAAGACACAGCTGCCATATTTATGGTATGTTACATGCAAAACACTTCTTATCTTATTCATGTTAGCATATGAACATAAAATGATTGAAACACGCTCCAAGTACGCTTTTGATCTACTCAGCTGCTGTACAGCTGATTTATACAGCAACTGCACTCCCTACACAACACATAGAATTGTTAAACTGAATTTTTTATTTACTATGACACTTAACACCTTTATTCAAATGTGCATATATAGACATGAGCACATACAGGCTCAGTGACTAGGGCTATTAGTATTACAGTTATCCTAAAACTTTACATTCAAGTACACATCAAATTACTACAATATTCCTTCAGTAGAATACCTTCCTTATGCTGCATTTTATAAACACCGGAAAGTATCAGGAGAAGATGCAACAATTATTTTTTACTGTTTGGGATGGCATGGCATGGCATGGGATGGGATGGATGCATGTAGAGATAGATAGTTCGATTTTTTGGGGTATTTTCCTTTCAACCAAGCAGTCACCAACTGAGTCACGCCACTGATTTCCCCGGGCAACGCCGGGTATCCGGCTAGTAAAGAATAATGCTGTCATTGCTGCGAGCACACAACAATGAGATTACTAACGTTAGTCATCGTTACACATGTAAATAAAATGACGATGAAACTCCGATTTGTCACTGGAAGATGCTACCTGGATTTCAAAGTTTATTCACCAACAAGAGTTTGACACAATACGCGATGGGCTTTAATATATTTACATACACGAGTTAAAACAAGCCATGGGGAAGGTTATACACGTTCGCAATGAAACGTGGAAGGTAAGGAACTATGATCTGCAACAACTGCTGTTGGCCAGGGAGTGGTGATATATTTTATAAAGATTCACATAACTGGACAACTTACAAAGTATGTCTTAGCAGCTTTTAGCTTGCTTGCAATTGAAAACAAACTTAAAACTAAACCATACCTCCCAATGCAGAGTTTATCTAATTGCCCGTTCCAGTTCTTGCATGCTATCATTACATTTTACAGGTTTTCTTCATTAGAAAGTAATGAATTTCCACCACGATAGTAAGGGAATGAAAAACATTCGATGTACACTCATGCTCTCGCTCAGTAATTCTCACTGTAATTTTGTACACATGAACACGCACACGCACACGCACACGCACACGCACACACACACACACACACACACACACACCGACACAGATGCGCAGGCAAAACCCTTCAGTACGGGTTTCTTGCTAGGGGTGCTTACTGACTTTTATCGGCTGGATAGCTGTAACAATGCAAAAAATACACTTGGAATGCAGTTGCCATACCAGGCCTGATTTAGGCTGTTAATCAGGAGGGAAGATAAAAATTAAAATATTCAGTTACATTTATCTTACATTATCAACATTTTGAAACCTAGTTCAATGTTAGCAAAGAACCAATCTGCTAGTAAATTCTTTATCCTCTCTATTTTTTTTAATTAAAAATAGATTTCCTGCAATTAACGACGACATGTGAAGCAATAAAAACTTACAAGCCAGCTGTGAAGCTTTCTCAGATAGGATACTCACACCTTGGGTGGCGCTGGAGGGTACTCGGGAGGGGCGTAACCTCTTGCAGCTGGATAATCACGTGGCATGTACTCACGACCTCGTCCGATTGGTGGAGGTGGGGTCCTGCAACAGTGACACATCTGTGCATTACAATCGGAGATTGAAGGATAGCTACTTTCACAGATCCATCAATGGCAGTGAAGAAATCCCCCCCCCCATATTTAGCTAGATGGACATGTACTCCACACCACACCCACGCACATGGAAATTGAAGTCGGACATAAAATTCCGACTAGGGAGAGGAGAAGAAAGAGTAAGGTAGTACACCACATTAGGAATTATATAATTAGATATCAATGGTCTGATCACACATAGTATAACACAAACAGTTTCTTACCAGTACAATGAACAGCCTAAGGTCCATGTCAGAGCTGGTCACACGATGAACACCAATGAGTCCAACTCGACCACCAGGCATGTTAGAATGTGACCGATTGGCTACACCATGTACTAACGTGTTTCAATGCGACAACTGCTCAACATGATGTGACCCCCATCAGCAAGGAATTTTGGTGTTATTTTATGCGGTTATGTCGACAGGTCAGGATTGCGACGTGGGATAGACTCCCAATCTCGACGGAGTAACGAAATTATTGGTGAATAAGTGAGTCGGCGACCACTTGTATGGCGCATTTCTGCACAATAGCTCGACTGCTGAACACATTCTCACAATGCGTGCGCTGTTGAACATTACCGCATTTTACGACAAATCGTGTACCGAGGTAGTCACACGAATGACTCCGGATATTCTCTCTCATCTCGCATTCAAAGCTACCGGGGTGCCGATAGTAAGTGCATTATCGCAGCATGGGGGTTCTTGCCTTGCGACATTCATCAACACCGTGCGACGCATCTACTGTCATCGGTGCACACTCATGAGGAGACAACATCGAAAACAACGACGGCGCAGAGAGACTCATTCCAGCAACAGTGATGACGCGCATATATAGCGGTGGCATCCTGAAAATTCAACTCTAGTACGAAGGTAACGCGCATCCTAATTTGAGGGCCCTGCGTGCATGCGTGCGACGGCAGTAATGACGTCGGGGACCCTCGCAGGTGTAGCACACGAGCACTGCCTAAAACAAGGTAGCGGTTAGAACTGTAGAAGGTGAGAGGCGGATATCACGCGACAGTATCTACGGGAATATCACGCGTGCCAGCCAGGACGCTGCGGAATAGATAACAAGCGCATTAGATCGGCCTGCCATCTTCACCGTGGCAGTTCGCAATGCCGTTCGACATTCAGGTCGCTACGCGCGCGTGCGCCTCAGGTCGGACCAGTTTTCGCTCGTAGTCGTCACGGCATACTCTGGCTGTCACGCAAGCTTGCCGGTGACAGCGAAGCGAGTTCTTAGTCTAGGTGCCTATGTACCTGCTAGCTCCAACCGGGGAGCGACTGCGGTAACCAGGTGGCGTTCGGCGTCCGTATGCTGCGGCTCCGTTTTCGTAGGGCCGTGCGTAGCGTCGGTATTCGTCTCGGTAGTAATCTTCGTAGCGGGGAAGCGCCGCTGGGTAATCGGATGGTGTATAACCGCTCGCCCCGTACACAGAGGGGAAGCTACTTCCGCGACCCACCGCCCCGCGCCCGACCCCGCGACCAGCTCCTCCGTAATCGCCGCCCCTGGGCTTATGCTTGACGACCTCAACGCGAATCTGGCAGTCTTGGATTTTCGCGCCATTCATGCCACTCAGGCAGGCCGTGGCATCTTTCTCCTCATGGTATTCGACGAAGGCAAACCCCGGCGGGTTGTGCGCAACCCACACATCGCGCAGACGCCCGAATCGTGTAAATTCCTGCTCAAGGTCTTCCTTCGTGATATTAGACTTCAGGCCCCCGACGAATATCCGACACTGGTTTCCGGCGCTCATTTTTGAGTCTAGAAAATGCAGCCAAATGAAAATTTCAACATGGTTGGAAGGAGTACAAGTTGTTATTTAAATTTGAATTGTACATTTTATTATTTACTGTAACACACAATCTATATTCATTAGGAGTAGTAGATAATACATATTACAGCACTACTAGCACTAGCAACAGCACATGCCCTTGGTAGTCTCGATATAATATAATGATAGTAAGTAAACACGAATTGTATTTACTACCATTGTCTTTAATGTTTATGTACTCTATAGTATATCACCTAATAACACATAAATGACATTCTAATACTTAATTGCCTACAACACACAATTTTACTGCATACATGCCACTGTCCAAAAATTAATAAGCCTAGTTGTTATTAATTTGTGCACAGTGGCATGCAAGCGTGTCGTAAGATTGTGTTGTAGAAGAGTATTTGAACAGCATTTACATTTCACAAATATATTACATGACGCCAAATGTTTAAAACTTCGTCAGAACAAAAATTACAATCTTGCTTTCAACACACTAACAAGCAATAATTTCATTGGTCAGTGGGAGCACACCACAAGCACAAGAGACAACAATCATTACAAGTATACAATTTCTGTTCTGACGAAGTTTTGAACACTTGGTGTCATATGTTTACAAAATAAAAAGTGCCGCAGTGCGACAGGGCTCATCTGGTGTCTGGTGTTCTGCTGATAAATTAATTTGTGCATAGCAAGACGTCTTATACATGTATAAGTCTTCTTTATTCTTGTTTGGCTTTCGTAGCCAATTCGAACAAATATATCAGCTACACTTTCGCACCCACCTAATCTTTATGGGCTAATTCTAATAACAAGAACAATAATAACAATTCAAATACAAGTTAAAGGCATAATTCGACCATCGATTATGCAATTTTAACGAATGCTACAGTAACTGGCACTTGGTGTAGTTAATAAGTACATTGAACCTTCATAGCCAAACGCCGATATTAGTATTGTCCAATATGCACTGCTGTTTACTAAGAAATGTCTAAATTGAAATTCCGCAGTCAAGAAATCGCGTTGTTGACAGTTACAAACCGTCATGTCGCCCGTAACCGGTCGTAACTGCGAGGCGTTGTCAATACAAGATCTATAGTGCACGGACATATTTCTCGCACCGTATGCTCGGCCGTCAGGTGATTCGATCCTTTTTGTAGTCTGAGCTGGCATTCCGTACGTTATGGCTTTACTCTTGGGATTCGCGGAATAAATGAATATACGTTCTTACGAGATTACAAGCACAGCATAATAAATGTGGTCACTAGCAAAATAATAACACCTAGGACAACAATTTACCGCGGACAAACAAATTCATGCTCAACATCTTGTAAGCAACACAAGTGACGTCACGGAACTCCGAACCTTCGATTGTTATTTGTTGGCCATAAATTTCGCGGTTGTCGCTCAGATTAGCAAATTTATCGGATTCTCATTAGCACATTCTTACGATAATTAGCAGGATATTTGGACAACTAATAACGCGTTTGCTATAAGTAATGTACTCTATTAACTACCAAAGGTGCCAGTTAACTGTAGCATTCGTCGAACTTGCTAATAACGACATGGTCGAATTATGCCTTTAATGGATGACATTGAGACGTTGATATAAAAGATTTCAACATATGAGCATGCGATCTCACAGTTCATATTAGAAGGGGGGCGGAGGGTCCATTTTCTCCCACTCCCTCGCCCACTGCGTCCACTCCCTCCTCCCTGCCCCACTTCACTGCCCTCTTGCCTCTCACTTCCACCCCTTACCTCCTATCTCCTCCCCTGCTCCACCTCCCATCCCCTTCGCACCATCTTGCCGCACCTAATTTACCCCTTTCCGCGTCGCATACACAGCTGTAGTCACCGTTTTCCTGTCCCCGTCCTCAATTTACTACTCCCTCTCTCTCTCTTTATCCTTAGACTTCTCTCGGCTCTCTCTTAATTATATAAAAACAAAATTTAAGAAACCAGCGCATGATGCCTTTTACTGGCCCTCAAATAGATACTTCCGTTCCTATGCCGCGCGAGCTGTAACAGTCAATTAGAAATAATAACTATATAGTGTCTCTAATAGTTGTCTATCGTAACAGCTTAGTGTTCGCCATATAACTGGTTAATTCCTGTCATAGGGATCTATGTCCAGAGTAGACTACGCGGAAGTACTCCTGGGTCACGTCGTCATACAAACGTACCCTGGTAACTATCTGATATGGTTAGCGGCGCTTCTTCAGTACCTGCATTCAAAACTGATTATATTGGAGCCACTGGTCAGCAGGACCAGTACCTACGGAGGAAGGCACTGGTCTGATCAGTAGGCACTGCGTCCAGGATTTCTGTCATAGCACACGGCAATGACTGCGGATGTGGGACGTTTTTATAGGGAGGGGAGGATGGTGGTCAATTTTGGTGATGTGCATTCTAACGGTATTGCTTAAAAATTATATATCTTTACATCCGTTTCGATACCTGAGTGCTTAGGTAACAAATGCGGAACCAAGTCCAAAGAATCAATCTCAAAAAATCAATCAAGTCAATCAAAAAGATCAAAAAATCAATGATCAAAAATGTCAACGATTCAACAGCATCAAGTATCACGGCGTCTCTGAAGACGCCCATTATTCGCTATAAGATTATCATATTATTACTTACACGCGATCGCTGCATTAGGTTCGGATGCCCAGTATTATCGAGATAGCAGGTTTTAACAGGCATGACTTAGAAAATCAAACACAAACAAACATGGGAGAGTTTGTGTACTTCGCATGGACTTTACGCTTCGGAATCTGACTATTTTTAGTCATATTTGATTACAATTTTACCATTGATTTCCATTAGAATAAGTGTAGAAGGTTAGATGAGTAATAACAAAATAAATTCAGGCCACAAATTAAACAATTTTTTGTTTCCCTCGACCCGACCAGCGCTGATAAGTGTGGTTTGCTTTTTTTTAGAGGGTCTTTTTACAATTCTAGCAACTGGATGCTCTACGTGCTCAGCGCGTTGTTTGTGTGGAGCATACCTTTTATGTTTGCTACAACATTGTATATAATGTACCATTGTACAGTGATACAATATACATATTATAAACTTCTTTAAACAAGCTTGTGTTTATCAGACTAAATTTTGCAATGATTTTATTTCAGATCATCACACGCACTGCCACGGTCACGCAGCAGCCATACACGTAATGTGGAAATAAAAGCAATTACAAATAAAAGGAATCTAATAGAAATAATAAATATCTTCTTACACATATTAGTCTTTGCGAAAGAAATAACGTTAATCTGTCAGAGTTTAGATCACATAAATTAAGTTTAGTTTAATATCTAATTATAATATAGCGATTTTCCAGGATTCAGCAAAGTTTTTGCCTGCGCAACGTTTTGCGAATCAGCGATTTCCAGGAAAGTTTTGCTGTCCGCGCGTCCTCTCATACAAGCGTAACGCTTACTATTACCGCTCCATGCTCGTAACGGCCGCTAGGGAGCCTACTCGGATTCAGAGCGCTTAACCTCCTTACTAGTAGAAATGGGGGTGGCTGCTGACTGAGCCAGATACGGCCCAATGCCAGCGCAGCAGCTCCTTTGCTTGACGTCATTTCCCGGTCAACGATTTCACTGCAGCAATAACGTTATATTTATAAATAGTTTATAATAGTTTATATTAGTTTTAATAATCATATATAATAATCATAATTTATAGACTGTAACAAAATGCATGCTTCTGATAAAGCACACATTTAACTCTAGATTACCACCAAATAAATACTGTGCCTGCGGGCATTTGCGGCCTGCTTTAGACTCAGTACGCGGCTCCGACAGTTTCACACCACGCTAAACATTAAGGCCTTAGTGTGATACGTCGGCGACGGGTACCAGGTCTAGGCCTGCTTAGCCTCGTTCTGCGTTAATTGATGATCGAGTTCAGGAGGTGCCGAACTGTTTTAGGCTTGCCTCGCTTACAGGGCGTCAGTTTGTAGCGAACGCCAGTCAAGCGTAACCATGACGACTGGTATTATACCAGGTTTAATACACAGTGCGCCGGCCACCCCCTACATAATGTAATAATTGAAACGATTGCACCCTGGCAACGCAGGCTCGAAGTGAAACAATCAAGTAATTGCACGTTCGCCCCTCCCCCCTACTTCAATCAGTGCCGCCCAGCCAACAGGCACGTACGCAGGCTGTGCATAGCTCTAGTAGGTACTATAGCCCGCGTACAGTTGCCGCAGGCCTGCCACATACAGAAACTTGAAGAAAAAAAATCGGAAAGGTCAATACAAATGTTTGTGTCGGCCCCTTTTTGGCGGGTCGGTCGGGTGAGGGCAAACAAACAACATTTTTATTATGGCCTCAGTTTGGTAAATTTTTTATTTCCTGTGCGGCGATTATGTAGTCGCCCCGCCGGACCAGCTGACACGAGCAAGCAGTCGCCCGGTCGATTTTCTAATCGCCACTGGCGACTGGGCGACCGCTAGTTTCTCACGCTGGTTAGGGTTAGGGTTAGCTCAGGAACTATAGCCCTCCGCTCCGCCGCAGGGCTATAGAACATACTACATGGCAATTTCCAGGGAGTAAGCAAAGACAACTTTTTTGCAGTTAATAACTTCTTCGGTATGCCAAATAACGCACATTCTCTGCCGCACAAATGTCTTAAGTTACTACAAACACTAAAATTAAACTGCAAACTAACACTTAAATGTTATACTTGCTATATTACTTGTCGACGAAGATTGTTTACCAACTTCTAACCGCCATTTTTCGTTGCGCATCGCTGGCACGGTTCCGGCGCTAGTGAGCGGGAACAATATATTTCCAAGTGGAGGGGTGGGCAGGTTGCACGCGGATTTAACCGCCATTTTTTGTTGCGCAGCGCTAGCGCGGTTCCAAACCGCGAGCAACTTGCCCACCCCTCCACTTGGAAATACATCGTGCTAGCGATGCGCAACGAAAAATGGCGGTTACAAGTTGGTAAACAATCTTTGTCCCAATCAAAGTTCCCTTCTCGCTTAACACTACGATGGCGAGAGGGTCACAAGCCGACGCAATAGAATATTGTTCGGCATGACGTGCGCTGCTATTAAACGTAGAATTATCTAACTTTTTATGATTCTTATTGCTTCTCTGTACTTCCACGCCTCGATTTATTATATGTGCGCTATCACTGAGCATGTATTTACGTGTCAGCGAGTAATTATTAGAATTTATAAGATGAAACTCTGAACAAACGCCGCCATTTTTCAATAGATATCCCATAATATGTATGAATTTTCGCGTACAAAATGAGGCATAAGAACATCCAGAACGTTCAATAGTATAGCTGTTCAAAATTCTCTTATTTTAACGTGTATTTCGAGGTAAATAGTAATTAAGAAGTGATGCGATAGTTGCAAACATGTAACAGGTGAGGTCAAATGTGGTAATACATTGTTTTATTTACAAAATTTTTTACGAAATTCGGAGTTTGTTTTCAAGCAACCAGGCATTTCGAATGGAAGGGTGTTAGGCTCCTACGATGTGTAACAGTCGGAGAGCCTGGTCGGTTTAGGTTAGGGTTAGGTAGTAGGCGTAAGCGACTCCCTAGACTCGTTAGTGTAGTAGGCGAGGTACGGTCCGGCATATTAGATAGTATAGCAGTGATATTGGACAAACTAATACGCGTTTGGCTATAAGGTAATGTACTTATTAACTACACAAGGTGCCAGTTACTGTAGCATTCGTCAACTTTGCATAATAGATGGTCGAATTATGCCTTTAATGAATGACATTGACGTTGATATAAAAGATTTCAACATATGAGCATGGATCTCCAAGTTTAATTAGAGGGGGCGGGGGGTCCTTTTCTCCCACCTCCCTCCCCACTGCGTCCCACCTCCCTCCCTCCTGCCTCCCACTTCACTCCCCTTGCCTCTCACTTCCACCCCCTTACCTCCTATCTCCCTCCCCCTGCCTCCCACCTCCCATCCCCTTGCACACCATCTTGCACGACCTAATTGTACCCCCTTTCCCGCTCGCATACACACCGTATCACCGTTTTCCTGTCCCCGTCTCAATTTACTACTCCCTCTCTCTCTCTTTATCTTAGACTTTCTCTCGCTCTCTCTTAATTATATAAAAAAAATTTTAAAACCAGCGATGATGCCTTTTACTGCCCCTCAATAATACTTCGTTCCTATGCCCCCGAGTGTAACAGTCATAGAAATAATAATATATAGTGTCTCTAATATTTCTATGGTAACAGCTTATGTTCGCATATAACTGGTAATTGGCTCATAGGGTCTATGTCCCCCAGGGTACTACCGGAACGTACCCTGGGTACGGTCCGGTATACCAGAACGTACCCTGGTAACTATCTGATATGGTTAGCAGGGTGAAAAACTGATAATTGGAGGCACTGGTCCAGCAGGACCAGTACCTCTGAGGAAGCACTGGTCCTGGTCAGTAGGCACTGGTCCAGGATTTCTGTCATAGCAAAGGCAATGACTCGGATGTGGGGACGTTTTTATAGGGAGGGGGGATGGTGCAATTTGGTGATGTGCATTCTAAGGTATTCTTAAAAATTATATATTTTACTCGTTTCGATACACTGATGCTTAGTAAATCGGAACAAGTCCAAAGATCAATCTCAAAAATCAATCAAATCAATCAAAGATCAAAAATCAATGATCAAAAATCAACGATCAAAACATCAAAGATCAGCGGTCTCTGAAGACCGCCCATTATTCCTATAAATTATCATATTTTATTACACGCGATCGCTGATTGGTCGGGATGCCCAGTATTATCGAATTAGCAGAGGTTTAACAGCATGACTTAGAAAATCGAACACAACAAACATGGAGAGTTTGTGTACTTCGCATGGACTTTAGGCTTCGGAATTTGACTATTTTTAGTCTATATTTGATTAAATTTACCATTGATTTCATTAGAATAATGTAGAAGGTTAGTAGAGAATAACAAAATAATCAGGCCACAATTAAACAATTTTTTGTTTGCCCTCACCCGACCCAGGCTGAAAAGTGTGGTTGGCTTTTTTTTGAGGGGGGTCTTTTTACAAATTCAGCAATGGTGTCTACGTGCTCAGGTGTGCTTGTGTGGAGATACCTTTTATGTTTGCCTACACATTTATATAATGTACATTGTACAGTGATACAATATACATATTATAATACTTTTAACAACTTGTGTTTATCAGAGCTAAATTTTGCATGATTTTATTTCCAGATCACACACGCACGCACGCACGCACGCACACATACACGTAATGTGGAAATAAAAGCATTACAAATAAAAGGAACTTGAATTAAGAAATAATAAATATCTTCTTAGCACATATTAGTCTTTGGAAAGGAAAATAAAGTTAATCTGTCAGAGTTAGATCCATAATTAAGTTATTTAATATCTAAATTATAATATAGCGATTTCCAGGATTCCAGCAAAGTTTTGCTGTCCAAGTTTTGGAATCCAGCGATTCCAGGAAAGTTTTGCTGTCGCGCTCTCATACCAGCGTAACGTTAATGATTACCGCTCCTGCTCGTAACGGCCGCTAGGGCCTACTCGCTAGAGCGTTAACCTCTTACTATAGGAAAGTGGGTGGCTGCTGACTGAGCCAGAACGGCCCACATCAGCGAAGCAGTCTTTTGCTTGACGTCATTCCCGGTCAACGATGTTCAACTGCAAGACATAACTATATTTATAATAGGTTTATAATAGTTATATTACGTTTGTAATATATCAGTATATGAAAGATCATAATTTACTAGACTGCTAACAAACATGCCATGGCTTCTGATAAGCACACTTATAACCAGATTACCACCATACAATATGTGCCTGGACGCGGCATTGCGCGCCTCGCTTGTAGAATCAGTACGCGGCTCCGACAGTCTCTCACACCGCCTACATTAAGGCCTAGTGTGAACTACGGTCGGCGAGCGGGTACAGGTTACGGCCTGCTTAGCTCGTTCTGCGTTTAATTCGGATAGACGAGTTCCAGGACAGGGCCGAACTGTTTTTAGGCTTGCCTTCGCTTACAGGGCCGTCAGTTTGTACGCGAACGCCAGTCAAGCGTAACATGACGACTGCGTATTATACAGGTTAATACAGCAGGTGCGCCGGCCACCCCCTACATAACTGTAATAATTGAAACAATTTGCACATCCTGGCAACGCAGGCTCGCAAAGTGAAACAATCAAGTAATTGCACGTTCGCCCCTCCCCCCTACTTCAATCCCCCAGCTGCGCCGCCCAGGTCCAACAGGCACCCTACGCAGGCTGTGCATAAAGCTCTAGTACGGACTACCTATAGCCCGCGTACATTGCCTGCAGGCCTGCCACATACAGAAACTGAAGAAAAAAAATCAGGAAACGGTCAATACAATGTTCCTGCTCCTCGCCCCCCTTTGCCGGCACGTCCCGCTGGTGAGGGAACAAAACAAATTTTTAATCTAATGGCCTCAGGTTATTGGTAAAATTTTTATTTCTGTGCGAGCGATTATTGTCAGGTCGCCCGCGCCGTCGCCGAGTGTACAGCTGACACGAGCAGCAGTCGGCCCAGGATCGATTTTCTTATCGCCACTGGCGACTGGCGCGACCCGCGCTAGTTTCTCACGCTGGTTTAGGTTAGGGTATAGCTCCAGGAATATAGCCCTCCGCTCCGCCGCAGGGCTATAGAACAGTAGCTAGCATACGGCACATTTCCAGGCAGGAGTACAGCAAAACAACTTTTTTGCAGTTAATACTTCTTCGGTATGCGCACCAATAACGCACCAGTTCTCTGCCGCCAACAAATGTCTTAAGGTTGACTACAAAAACACTAAAATTACAACTGCCCAAACTAACGCTTATGTTATACTTGCCATATATTCTTGTCGACGAGATGCTTTACCAACTTACTAAACCGCCACATTATTTCTGTTCTCGCATCGCTGGCCACGGGTCCGGCGCGATAAGTGAGCGGGAACAATATATTTCCAAGTGGGAGGCCGTGTGGGCAGTTGCCCAACTGCGGATTTAGAACGCCATTTTTGGTTGCGCAGCGCTAGCGCGTGTTCCAAACTTCGAGCCAAATTGCCCAGCCCCCTCCACTTGGAAAATACATTCGTCTGCTTAGCGATGCGCAACGAAAGAATGGCGGTTACAAAGTTGCACTGCGTAAATCAATCTTTTGTCCCAATCAAAAGTCCGCTTCTCGCCTTAATACTACGGATGGCGGAAGCCGATCACAAGCGTACGCAATAGAATATTGTTCGGCACCCATGACGTTCGCGCTGCTTATTAACTGTAGAATCTATCTAACTTTTTATGATTCTTATTGCTTCTCTGCTGACTTCCCACGCCTCAGATTATTATATGTTGGCTGATCCACTGAGCATCGTATTAACGTGTTCAGCGAGTAATTATTAGAATCTTATAAGATGAAACTCCTCGAACAAAACCGCCGCATTTTTCAATAGAAGTATCGCGCATAACATAATGTTATCGTAATTTTCGCGCTTACAAGAATGAGGCATAAGAAATCACTCCAGAACGGTTACCAATAGTATAGCTGTCCAAAATTCTCTCTATTTTAACGTGTGATTTCGAGCGGGTAAATAGATATTAAGAAGTGAGTTGCGATAGTTGCCCAAAAGCATGTAGACAGGCTGAGGTCAAATGTGGTAATAGCATTGTTTTAATTTACATACAAATTTTTTAGCAAATTCGGTAGTTTGTATTTCAAGCAACCACGGATTGTCGAATGGGCAAAGGGTGGATTAGGCATCTCGAATGTGTAACGAGTCGAAGAGTCTCTGGTCGGTTTAGGTTAGTCGGTTAGGTAGTAGCGTAAGCGACTCCACTACGACTCGATAGTGTAGACGTAGGCGGAGGGTCACTCGATCCTGATATTAGAATAGTACCAGGTACGTTCCGGTATACCGGACCGCTACCCAGGGTACTTCCGCAGACCTGGGGACATCAGACCCCTCAGCCACAGGCACTTGGGACCAGGCAGCTAAAAACTGAAAAATAGTAAACACACAGTTGCACCAAATAAGCGCTACAGACTACCTACCTAGCTCTATCTATTAACCGCGGATCGCTACCGCGGGTATAGCACATTCTGCCTAGCCAAGAATAAATAATAAGAATAGTTCAACTGGATTGACAAGGCACGCTATGGTGCGTGTAAAAAGGGTGGCGATGTATTTATTAACGGGGGTGGGTGGGTAAACTCGCACCTGATGCGCCACATGTGCGCCCCACGAATCCGGGAGCCACAAGCATGCGAACACCCCCGTTTAATGAATAGGAGTGGCACAATAGCTGCCTTGCGTTTTGCCAACATATCCGGTGACATTACGCGTGCGCACGCCACATGATTTGAAATGTAATTTCAATAAGTGCTGACTTTGAGGAATAACAGCATAAATACCTGGTGTAAAGTTGTGGAAGTGTTCAAAAAGATAGGTGAGATGTCCATGTTGATAGATAAGTGTTAAAAAGCCCGATCATTTTACGTTTTGTGGATAATTTTTGGTCACATCAGTTGGACCATTTGCTTAGATTACAGCTATGGCAGAATGTGCTATAGCCCTGCGGCAGCGATCCGCGGGCTATAGTACTAGAGCTATACCGTACCACTCAATTACAGTTCCACTGTTGCGTCACTGTATATCAACGTTCCTTCATAAAAACCTATGTAAAAACTAACGCCGAACGCTCCCGCACTCGCCGCTGCGAGTGTGCTGTGACGCTATGATAATATATATAGAGCATATATAGATATAGACTCTATATCATAGCGTCACAGCACACTCGCAGCGGCGATTGCAGGAGCGTTCGGCGTTAGTTTTTACATAGGTTTTTTTGAAGGAAAGTTGATATACAGTGACGCAACAGTGGAACTGTAATTGAGAGGTACGGTAGTAGGGCCTATTTGTGAATGTGTGTTCATATTATTTTCAGTTTTTACTGAAACTGTCCCAAGTGCCTGTGCTCTCTCAGCCTATGCTATGGCTATGCCTAAGTATGAGCGTCAGTGACAGTGACAGTGTCACGTTGGACTAGTCTCGAACGACTCGGGGTCCAACCGGCCCATAACAGATTCGGCCCATACAGTCTCGGCCTATACCGTACGAACAGTTAGTGAGTTACAAGTGTTACCTTTAATCATACTCACAATAACCATGCGATCCTTAAAATATACGTCTTTGATCTAAATATACTTATGAATATATAATCGAATCATTACCTACTTAAATGACAATATTTAAACTAATAACTGAGACGAAGCAAAAACTCTGCCGTTCCACAAAGAATTAATAGGTGAAGAGGCTGCAAGCGCCATCTATTATAGGTTTATGGTATTAATGGTACTGCAATTATTTTTTGTAATTGTATAGATGTGATGAATATTCATTATCACTATGACATTTCTCATTTATTCAACGTTTGTTTCAATAGTTGCTCTTTAATCTACATATTACTCGGCATTCATATTTTTAATTATATATACGAGTTCAAGATCTGTGAATCAGCAACGATACAATTATCACGATATATCACAAATGAAAGACAATAATCTTGAAATGGATTGTAAGTTCGATCTAGTATATATATACATTAAAAACAGAAATATTGGAAGATTTTTCTATTTATTTAATTCTAGATCATTATCAAACAATGATAACACATACCTGCCATGCAAACCCACAGATTTTAGAAGTTATCTACCTCCTACCAATTTTTTTATTTCGATTGCTTTATACAGTTTCCACATTGTACAAGTAGTAACAATCGCTTATGACATGGACGCTTCTAGTAGGGACGTCACACGAGACGAGGGGATGGCCCTTTATTGCCTCATTACTAAACAAAATTTCATTGGGCTACACACCAGATATCACCCTAGCTGACATGCAAATCTGTTGCACGAACATGCAACTGTGTCACACAAGTTATTGCCATGTATTTACTGCTTTTACTCAAAAAGGAGTTAGCAGGTGTGCACTCAGTTGACCACATCACAAGTAAATATGAAAAGAAATGCAGGATAATTTATACTTAACTTGAGTGTTCATCATGCATAACGATATTACCATATGCAAATCACCATGTGAAAACATGAAATTCCGTATCCATTGGATTTTCAGGAAATTTGTGAGATGAAAACTATTAAGGATGTCATGTTTATATTGATCAAATTCTTCTATTCTATTGTTTCAGCATTTTGTGTTATCTTTTATATTATTCTACACACTTCTCTCATTCAGTTGGAAAATTGGGTTGGTCTTTCTTCCAAAGATCAATTATGGCATCATCAACATCAGTAGATGTGAATCTTTCGATGAATGACTGGATGAGGCCTTCAGGGCTTGACTCATACGTTGATATGTTTACTGAACTTTCATCACCTAGGAAAAATGGCAAAAGAAGAGAAAAATAGATGAACAATTACTCAATGGGTGCTTGGTTACATAGTCATGGTATATATGGTAATACAGTAACTCTATCACACCATATGGGCCGGAACTAAATGGATATGTGTGCGTTAGTGCTTGTAAATATATATATATATATATATATATATATATATATATATATATTCATCCCCTGCATCCTGTGCATCATAACTATAACCATACATGCTCAATCATTGTGGCTTTCCCAAAAAACTGTGGTCTATCCACCTTCTATTGTGTGTGTCAGCATGAATCACTTACTCGTCACCGAGGTGTTGTGCTGCACAAACAGCTTGCGTGGCTGCTTCCGATTCATCACGATGCTCCTGTAACAGAGGAAGGGCGTGTCCCCCTCATCGCTGACCGTTGCATATGCCACATACATTGCCTCTGCGCGCACCAGATCACCCGTTGATTTGTACGTCTGTAAGGTGAAACATCGATTGAAAGGATTATGGTATACCACCTCTCATATTAACTTATAGAATAGGCAACATGACATTGTCATCATGTTATGAGGAGAGAGCCGAGTGAATGAGCGGGGACTGAAAAGAAGCCTCTACAATGATGACTGCTGATACATGGCTAGTATTTTTGTAGACTGAATACTCACAAAATTGCTGCTAGACTAAGTCACTGGCATTTACCTGTTACCTTACACATAGTGTTAGCAGATATCACAACGTAGATGCAATAATATAGTAAAACATTCTGTGAACGTTGCTAGCGTAGCTGCGATGAGAAACTTGTACTTCTTTTTAAATAAGATCTCGATTAGTGATGAAATAAATTGATCTATGGACTGAACCTGTCATGTACCTGAAGCCTTTGCAGAAACTTGGCAATGGCAGCCTTGCCGACGCTGTTTATCTTACTTCTGTCGAGTGATACCAGCAGGTCTGGTTGCCCATCCTCTCCATTGGTCTTCGTTACAGACACTAATCCCTCGCCAGCTTCAAGAAGGACACGCAGGATGACATATCTCGCCTGCATGTGAGCCTGATCACGGGAAGCAGTGTGCATGATCATTGATCTGTCATGATTGACACTTTGATCATTAGCATATTCACGATATCACGAAGAATAGTCAATATAATAATAGAATATAACAACACCCTCCCTATAATCATTGCTGTGGCATAGGTGGAGGTCCGGCCAGTTTTGTAATGGTAGACTTAATTTTTACAGTATGTTGTACAATTATTAGAATTAATAGTTAATTTATATGCATAGAGATTACTTTAAAATAGAAAAGCTATAATTAATATCATGAGTCTATCAATATAGACATTATATACAATATAGACATATAGACAATATATAGTCACCATTATATCATGAGTCTATCAATATTGATAGACTCCTGTTAATATCCACCAGATTGCAAACAAATTCTTTAAAAAATTGGTGAGTGGAACCCCAGCCACATGACCAGTACAGTACTCCCTTCCAGAATTTTCTGGATCTACCCATCAGGGGCATTCATACCTGCCGCCACTTTTTCGTCTTAGGAGTGTAGAACTCGAGTCCCAGCACTCCCGCTCTCACCATGTTTAACCAGTTCACATAGATGATGTCCTGTGCCTTATCACCTTCGTGTGCAAATATTCTACACCAGCCAAAACAATTCAATCAGAGCTAGCACAAATAAGTTAATTGCTGCCTTCTTCAAATCTGTGTGACACTGGACAACTGTGTAATCAATCACAGTCTTAGCAATTAATTAGGTTGACATTAAAATCAGAAGAGCACATGATATGCACACGTGTGTTACAAATTAGATCAATCACGGTTCATACCATATAGTCGATGGGCACTTAATGTTGTATTTTCCTAACATAATATATGCTAGGAAGGTATTATACATGCTGAGAAAAAATGTGTAGATATTCTACGGGCATTTGTAGCACTTACTTTAGGATGCAGGGTTCTAAACAGAGATACAGTCCAACGCATTCTGCCCTGCACTCCTCATATGTAGAGCTGATCACTTGAAATTTTGAGTCGTAGGTTTCCCCTGGTGCATACCAGCTACTGATCTATGACGTGAAATCAATCAAACCATAGAGATTATACTCAGAGGTGACATTAACTGGTCAAGATGAATGAATGAGTGTCAATGACACTGTAGCTCACCACAAAAAAGGACACAAATGAGTGAGTAAGAAGAAGTCAGTTTTAATTGAGCAACCATCGACGTACATTATAGAAACGATTGCCATCTGTATATCGCAATAATAATTTATAAACCAAAATGAATCACAATTTGTGACCGTAGATGGCGCTATATCCGCTTTAATTGTAGTGATGGCGTTTGAAATAAATAGGTTATGCTGCGTTCCGACATGTTTTGTAAAACTTTACTCTAATATAGACGTTTTATCGGCAGGGTGGACAGGAAATACCAATTTTGCATTAAAGGGACAGTAGCCTCTAGGATTTTACTGCATACAACTGTACTTACTGTATAACAAATCGTCTATACCCACATGTATTTGTCACCAGATACTTAATTAATTATTTACACATCAACGCTACGAAATTTGAACGGCGCCATGACACCCGCGACCGTGCTGCCACCCTGAAAAAGTTGCGTATTTGCATTTTTATTTTGCAGGTAAATGACCGAGGGCTAATCACAAAAGTGCAATTATATTTATACCTAAATGCTATTTAACCAAACAATATTCATTTTAGGGCAAATTTATCCATATTATAACTGAAACTATATGTCGTTTATAAGATATTACAATCCTTTTGCTTTTAAATGAATAAATAAGAAATACCCTCGGTCTGTAGCCCTTGGCTGGAAAGTGGTTTTGCGCAACTTCTCAGATCGTGCGCTTTGAGTGGCGCCACCGTCGTTGTAATCAAACTGTAGTCGTTAGTTTTAAAACATTTTTTAAAAATATTTCTAATGGTGATTGAACCATGAAACTTTTTATGTAGCGCAATTATAACCTAAATTAGCTGAAAATAACCCTAGAACCTAGAGGCTACTGTTCCTTTAAAGATATTGTCAATAAAATCTTGTAAAACGAACCAGACGAGTGTGACACCACAGACTGTTTGTGTCTATATAATATGCTATATAATTGCCAAACCCTACCTAATTTGCATAATTTTTTTTTTTAAATATCAAAACCCCTAGCCCTTATTCATTCACATACCAAAAATGAGCAAAATCCGTTGAACCTGAACTGACTAATGGCAATTCCCATTTTTGCGAAAAAATCGCCGTGGCTCGAAAGCACGCCGACTGGCGTGCTCCAAAATAGGACGTTTAATATGGGAGCATAGCAGTAACAACTACACCCAATTTCAAACATGTGGGTCAAACGGCTCCTGAGTTATCGTTGACCGAAGCCAAATGTTGACGGACGGACGGACGGACAGACGACGACCCATGGCAATAGCTCAGCTTGACGATGTCAAGGTAAGCTAAAAATGAGCCTGTGCATGTATTTTTCAATCACGTTGTCTAACTTGCAAAGATGATACCTTTTCCCCAGTTTCCAGGTCCTTAATCTTCTCTGAGTCAAAATTGCGAATGCCATCTGTCTTCTCAGAGAACAGCTTGCCACTGCCGTGACCCAACAGCTCATGCAGGCCCACCTGAACTTCGAATGAAGGCGCCTTCAACAGCTTGTACAACTCCTGCATACAGATACAAACATTTAACGAAGAAATGATGTCTGGAGTCACCACCATCCATGCCATATGACCATATGCTCCACTATGTACATATATCAGCACCAGATGCCTTACAGTATCACGTGCCTTCTTTCCTTCGCCATACTATGCAATGGAACGTTAGGAAGTGGTAGTTAAAACCAGCTAATGGAAGATACGGTCAGCAATTTGCACACATGGATTACACTGGTGTCAATACGTACCACATCTCCTGCTGAAAGGAACGTGACTTTCTCTTCTTTGTATCCAGCACTGAGAACGTTGCCTAGCGACACGTTTTTAAACCCCTCATTCTGCCGAATTTCATCATCTACAACCAAGCAGGTAGAAAATGCATAAGTACACGCTGGCTCAGCAAATATGTTATCATTGCTGTCAGCAATTGAATGCATGCTTGATTAAATATGAATGTACACAATGCATAATATCTATTAATAAAAACAAGACGAATTAATTTAGCAGCAATAATCAGTATTTCAGTATTTCCTCCGTTGGTGGCAATTATAAATATAAATACACATAAATCAAGCGGAAGTCATTAGCACTCAAATGTACTATTTAATTTCATTAACTAACTAAGAAGTTTTGTGCTATTATTGAAAACAATGACGATAAAGGCGACGACTACAATGACGATAGCAGTAACAAAAACAGCAATGACAACAATTTAAACCACTGATTCCACTGTCGTTGTTGCCACCACTGCCACCATTCTCACAACCACCGCCACCGCCTCCACGACCACGACCACCAACACCACCACAACCACCTCTGCGGCTGCCCCACTGCCACCATAACCAACAACATTGTCACAACTGCCACCACCACTGCCACCACTACCGCCGCTGCCACTGCCCCCGCCACTACCTCCACCACCAACAATAATAATAATAACAACAGGCAGTGACACTCACAGTTAGGGATGTTGATGCCAGCAGGAATGCCACTGCCACTGAACGTCACCACATCCAATGACGTGAAGTCTGGCCGTAGAAACCTGTCCTTCTCATAGTCATTGCCCCATGGCAGCATGGGAAGGAATGTTTCTGCATTTTCTACCAGACTAGCAAACTTCTGACTCATCTCCTTGTTGACGATGGCAACAAAACCTGCATCCAGGCACACAAGGATTTTGTCAAATGCGAATCAGTACTAGGATGTTGTGGGCAGTAATTAAACAACCATGCAATAATCACTCTTTAGACAACAAAAGGTGAAACAATCACTGTGTGTGTCTTTGGTAGTGACAGTGCAATCACACAATGCAAATTTTCAGTGTTTCTTGTTTTTCAAGTTAAAATGCACATGCACCTTCAAATTCTCCTCGCACTCCGATGGGATCTCTGTAAGTCTCAATGAATCCGATATACCTGCAACCAGACAGGAAACAATACAGTCAAAATCTAGCTATTGGTCACCTCTATAGAACGGACACCTGCTCATAAAGAACACTTTTTATGCTTCCCTTGAGTGGCAGTTATATATATTTAAAACACGTTTATAGAACAGAATCTGTATGTTTGGGGTTTCTATTTAGTGACCCTATATACCATATGTCAAATGATTCAGTGAAAGCTACTTTGATACAGTAGGAATAAAATCAAGATGAGACTTACGTTTCCACGATGGGTCCTTTATCTTTAATCCAAAGTCGGGAGCCATCCTTGTGTGCCTGCAGCGAGCTCGTAGTGAAACTATCTATGTAGCTCTGCAGCATTGCCTCCTCTGTCTCGTTGGCTGCGTGATCCTACCATGCACACATAAAGTGAACAACTCAAGCAAGTTTCCCTGATTTGCTCAATAGGATTTTTGTTGTGTGGGTGCTATCTAAAACCCCCGTCACACCAGGCCGCGATCTCACTACGCTCGTACTACGCTCTAAGAGCGTGGTGGAAACGCGTAGAACGCAGTATGAACGTCTAAGGACGTACTGCGATCGCGACCGAGCGCGGTGCAGTCACCATGAACGTGGAGAGCGTGGCCAAATTTTGAGCATGTTCAAAACAATCGTGGTGCGAGCGTGGCGGAAAGACAGCGCAGTGCGGACGTATTAGAGACGTGGAAGCCGTAGTACCCACGTAACTCGAGCGTAGTACGAACTTAATGATCATATCGCAAGCGTGTCGGGTGCGTGAAAATTGTCTCCCCGTTCTCAGCACGATGTCAATACGTTTTCATCACGCTGTTACTACGTCCATGGAGATGTCTCTGCGACCTGACCACGCTCTCGCTATGACCATGGTGCGGCTCTAGCAAGCTCGACCAGTTCGTACTACGATTGTACTACGCCCAACATGCCCAGACCACGCCGTTGTGGCGTTCGCATTACGTGTTAGTTGCGTCAATACCACGCTCAGATCACGTCCTGCAAACTTGGGATATAAATTGGGGTGCTACCCTGGCCACCCCACCAGTTCAGTGTCCACTATGGATGAGGCAACACTACTCCATGCCATGTTTCTCATAGAAGGACAACTCGAATTACTTGATTGCCAAGCCCTCTTGCTTGCTGAGGAGGATGAGGTGGAGAAATAGAAGAAAACAAAGATCTTGCTGGGTGAGTTCGTGGCTTTCAGTAGAAAGACGACTTCTCTATGGTCACTATGATCACTATGCTATGATCATTGCCAGCGCAGTCGGCGCCTGACTAGAGCGTGATTAAGTCACACTAGGAGCGTGACTGGCGCGCAGTTGAGGCGTGGTGAGCGTTGCCTAGGTGCAGTGAAAGCGTCGTTATAACGCAATGCGATCGGATTAGTCGCAATAAAGACGCAGTGAGCGCAGTGCAAGCGTGATGCGGGCGTGGTGTTGAGCGTGGTATGGAGCGTGGTGAAAGCTTGTTGGGTGCAATGAGATCGGGGTAAAGACGCACTTAGATCGTAGTATCGGCGCTGGGGCCCAATTGGCCACGCTCTCACCACACTCGGCCAAATTTGTTGAGCGTGGGGCGTTCGTGATGAGCGTAGCTCTAGTGTGACGGGGGCATAACACACAATGATGAAAAAAACCACTGCAGAAATGTTAACGATTGAGTCACTTAATCACTATAGATGAACCTGTATCTAAATTGTTACCAACCTTGGCCTTCTTAAGGTTGGTAGCGACATACGCCATAAGAGCAGAATAATCGCCACATGAAACAGAGAACGAAGTTCCTTCAAATTCACTCGCCCCAAGATGGTTCACTCTGTCTGCTGTCTCGCTCTGCTCGACAAGATCTAAAACAAGGAATGGCTATGACATAACAAACCAACCAGCCACCTACAGAAACACTAGCTCAAATCATTTACGGCATCTGGTCAGTCAAACATGGTATGTTTACCGGGAGTGTTTACAGATGCCAGCCTGACATCATAATGCGGTTTCCCATCGTTGATCGTTTTGAATACACGGCTGTTGTATGGACTGATGGCCTGCAAAAAAATGATACTCAATATAATATGACTCAACATTTATTTTTCTTTCAATTTTTTTTTGTAAAACATGTAAGGATAAAAACAAAAAACAAAAAGATAGGTAAAAATGATATTTTGCATGCAGTTACCTAACACCACAATGAGAGATCAATTCACTGGAATGTATGATATAGGACGTAAATTGCAGAGATCATAGTGCTCTTATTAGAAGTGTTGTTGCTAACACAGACAGAATCCATCAGAATCCAATCCAGACATACTGACTGTATAATACACAAAACACGATTTATATAACAGTCAAAACATACAATTTGATTCATTATCACTTCTAAAATAATGCTTTTGTTTTTATTCTGACTATATTTAATCTAATATGACTATATCCATTAATTAGCAATGAGATTAAATATCTAGCTACTGAATAATTTCCAATAAAGGAGGAATTATACCTTTGCATCCAGGAATTTCTGCACAAGCTTGGCATCCTCCATTGTGCAGTTTGCAGAGAAGTAGGTTGTTGTACCCTAATATATATAAAACTTTGTTATTAAACATATTTTTTACCCTTTTAAAAATACGTTAAAATCATTGTCAACATATTTATCCAACTATGATTTTTGGTTAAATGTAGCGTATCTAAGTCATTTGTATAGAAAATGGATTCCCATATATGGGTGCACATTGTATAGAAAATGGATTCCCATATATGGGTGCACATTATATAGAAAATGGATTCTCATATATGAGAATCCATTTTCTATACAAAGTGCACCCATATATGGGAATCCATTTTCTATACAAACGACTTAGATACGCTACATTTAACCAAAAATCATAGTTGGATAAATATGTTGACAATGATTTTAACGTATTTTTATGGGTTATTTTTATTTTTATTTTTATATATATATGGGTGCATATGCAACTATAGATACCACTATTGAGATATATGTGGCATATCGGAGCTCTCCCCAGGCCAGTGTCGGCTCCGACATGCCTTTAAAGCTGAACCTAATTTGTGACATCCAACAAATCCTCCGACATACGTTGATTGCCTAATCGACATTCGTTAATTTCCATCTGTGTTTACTTTTGGCAATCCCAACACAGTCATGCCTTCTCACAGCTTGATGTTTACGACTCCTAACTCATCGGATTTACGTGTGTATTGGGGCTACTTATGACACGTTAAACTCTATTGACTTCAATAAGTAAAACCCCCCCCTCCCGGGGCCTTCTCCCCTTGTCAATAAACAACATGCCTTCTAAGATTCCTTGGCAGAACCCTGCATATGCTATAATATTAGCATATAAGCCGTGACTACTAAACTATTATGAACTAAGAGAACACTGTCTACAAACCTCATCCCCGAGTCCGAGCTGCAACTCCTTCTCAGCTAGAGAGTACATGCGTTTACCACACCAACTCCACAGATTTTCTATCATCTCAGGGCATGAGATGTAAGCGGCACTTTTCCAGATCAATGTCTTCAACTTATCCTGTATTTGTAAATGACAGAAAGAGAAGGACAAGTAATGAGTAACACAATGGCTCACTGCAATGATACAGACAAGAAATATTCTGGCCAAGTGTAAAGTGCAGGTTTGATTTTATCAGAAAGACACCTTACCTGAGGTGTTCCGGGGACAAACTTTGTGTCTCCAAATCCCTTGTAGTTTCCCATGTTTGCATAGAGACCGGATGTATACACAAGCAGTGCCTGGAAATACATGTTATTCTACTACATCATGTGTCTCAGTGGAGAACAAGCTATAGAGGGTTCCGCGATTTTCCATAATACCCACAATGCAACGCCGACGGCCATTAGGGTTCCAGAAACCAGTTCAGGCATTGTACAAGTACATTGAGCAACGCACCTCTGCTCATTTTATTCGCCTATTAAGCAAATCCATCACAACGCCGCTATCCTGCGGTGTTGTCAACTGCAGCAATCGGTATCAAAGAGAGCCA
>NW_014577095.1:703691-707008 GCF_000485595.1 Priapulus caudatus | reverse complement strand
TCACTTCTTTCGGCATTGCCTATTTGGTACGGGTCTCGATTTCCAACTTATGCACGCAATTTTCGAGTATTTGAACAATATTCATAGAACTAGCAATTAACACAACCCCAGCTGATAAACCTGTCTGCAAAATCGGGATCCACTTACTGCTAATATCTATTGCAATAATAACACTATAGCCAATGTAAAATCGGTTGATTGGCAGATTACACGCAACACGTGTTCGCTCTTTTTGGAACCGAGATGGCCGACGGCACAGGATTGTAGGTAATATTGCTATTTTTAGTGCAAATCGCGGAACCCTCTATAGCTTGTATATGATAGCTGACTAGCTGTAGACATTAGCTGTAGATTGCTACGGTATCACGACGAGTAACCCCAGGACAATCGCCCCAACCCCCCACCCCATCCAGATAATTACTCCCACACCCTTTACTCCCCAGACAATTACCAATACAAATACCCTATCCAGGCATAAGAAAAATATATGTTAAAAATTTCAGCTATACTATTTTCTCATGACTGAGGATACACATTTCAGTGTTGACATTTCAATTTATGTTTATCTTAACATCTTAGCAATGAGTTGGCTGCTTCCATCCTCCATGGTTGGTTGCACTAAAACTTCCCCCTTCACACTGATAATATTTATTACAAAATTATGGCCAGAAACTTACTGGCCAAACGCATATACTCATGAGGCATGCCTTATCAGTTTTTGGTAGCTAACTTTATGATTTCACTGACCAAAACGATCATTAGGAAACTTTATATAGACTGCCTTCTATATATGAGAATAATTGCACCATACACACGCACGCACGCACCCACACTTGCACGCATACATGCACACACATAAATGTACACACATGCATGCACAAATAGACACAAAGAGACAAAGATGCACACGCACGCACGCACGCACGCGCGCACGCACACACTCACGCATGTACGTATGCACACACACGCACGCACGCACGCACGCACGCACGCACGCACGCACGCACGCACGCACGCACCTGCCACTCATCCTGGTTGAAACCACAGGCAGGTCCCAGGGCTAGTTTCTTCAGTTCATCTAATGGCTGTGCACGGAACAGTTTTTGTAGCAGCACAAAGATGATAGGAGACTCTGGTGATGTCTATAAAAAAAAGACATGGTGACAGGAACCAATTATGGCTTGCAACATAAATAGGCACCTGTGTTATAATTTAGCAGTGGACATGTGGTTTCTATGGCAAGTAATCTGAAACTATACGGTTAATTTATAGTAGGTTGAGATTATTAAGTGTATGTCACAAATCTTAATTCTCCTTACATCTAAGTAAGTGGTCATGCTCTCAATATATATTTGCATCTTGTCTTTTACATTTACATTTTACTTTTGTTTTTGAAAAAGATTAAACTAAATATTGAAGGCCAATTTATGCTAATTGTTAGAAAACACGTATCTAGACGTTCTTCCAAAACAAAAATAATCATAGGCAGATAGAGGAATCAAATTCCTAATATGTATACCTGAAATAGCACAACCAGACCTCCATGCCATGCTGCCTTCGATAAGTAATGCGTGTACAGCTTCTCCTTTGCAGATAGACAGTTGAACGCAACTAGACAGTCTAGGTTCACAACTGGACTGCTGTTCGGTAGGACGTATTGAGAACTCATACTGATTTCTGCGTGACAGATTGCAGAGATATACCACACCATTAGAAAAATGTATTATAAACCCTTGGGAAGTGTTAATAGATGATAGTGATAGATGAGTAGTTGGATAGAAGATCTATATAGCAATGTACATGTATATATATATATACACTTGCTTGCTATTGTTTAAAATGACAATAATTCATTTTAAAACAGTGCATGATGGCAATTATTTTTCAACATCATAAATAAGAATGTCAGCTCTATATATATATATGAAGTTATGTACATGCCAATTCTGTATCGTGAGAGTATGCACGCATATATGGTCACGATATGTTATCAATAACTTATATGCAAGCATTGGCAGCTAAGTTATAGCCAGTTTACCCGTCTAACATGCAATGTTTTTGTATATATAGGGTACTTTACAATATATTGCAGGGCTGCCAACTCTCACGTGTGCGGTGTGAGACTCACACAATTGAGGCTAATCTCACGCTCACACTCCAGGTCTGCTAATTCTCACGCATAGAGAAACAAACAGATAAAAAAAGAAAAAACCCCGAAGTACAGAGCATTTCCATTCGCTGAACGGTTCTAGATCTCGTCCTTACTTGCCAATGAGGCCATAATAAAAATATTGTTTGTTTGCCCTCACCCCGACTGACCCGCCCAAAAAGGGGCCAACTCAAAAAAATTTATTGATCTTTCCCATTCTTTTTTTATACAAATTGTATCGCTGTACATTATATAAATCTGTAGGCAATTCAACGTAATAGACACAAGCACACCCGAGCATGTAGAGTTTGTAGACACCATGCCGAATTTGTAAAAAGACCCCCCACAGATTGGCGATGGATGGATCAATCTTTGTAGTTTGATTGAACTCAACTACCTTATCCATCTAAATGCAGAGCCACAGTGTATTGCATTATATACATACAAGTGTATGTTTAAAAACTCACTTAAATATGCACCAGAATGCACAATTTTAAGCTGAAAAATGCTCCCTGGTGTGGTCCACACCGTCCCCCCACCCTCGCTCGTTCTGCTCCCTCACATAATCTCACTCTCAACTCTGACTCAATGTTGGCCGCCCTGATATTATAGATTTATGTATAGCTATACGTACCAATGTAAATAGAAATTAGTAGGCCTACATGAAAACGGAAAACTGACTGATACTAGCCAACAGTAAAATTACAGGTATTATTTAGTATTAGCGATTCAGCTTTATGCTTTATGTAGCTAGGGCCTATATAGCCTCAAATGCTCTCCACGTTACATCATGTATAACAGGGAGACAAGAGACATGACATGTATGACATCAAAATCATGCAAACTTTGCTTCAAACAAAACTGGCAATCTTGCATTGAACTGCATTTCTCAACGGCCAATGAAATCATCGCTGTTCGGTGTGGTTCAATGCAAGATTGCCAGTTTTGTTTGTAGCGAAGTTTGCGCGATTTTTATGTCGTGATGTTTTAATAAAATAAACGTGATTAAAGAGGAGAATACTGCATGACAAGTGTTTTGTAATGTAGGTAAGATGTTAATAAAGTGACGGCTTTAGGTATTTCTTTGATTTTCTATGTAACACGGCCGTAAATAGTGAAAAGGTTGTCCAAACTGCATGCAGCGCCCCCCTTCGCACACTCAGGTTAC
>NW_014577095.1:697520-703681 GCF_000485595.1 Priapulus caudatus | reverse complement strand
AGATAGTTACCAGGGTACGTTCCGGTATACCGGACCGGTATAACTCTAACCCTAACACTAACCCTAACCATATCTGATATCAGCTAGATAGTTACCAGGGTACGTTCCGGTATACCGGACCGGTATAACTCTAACCCTAACACTAACCCTAACCATATCTGATATCAGCTAGATAGTTACCAGGGTACGTTCCGGTATACCGGACCGGTATAACTCTAACCCTAACACTAACCCTAACCATATCAGCTAGATAGTTACCAGGGTACGTTCCGGCGGTATCCTGGGGGACATAGACCCTATCAGCTCAAGTGCCTGTAACTGTAACTCTAGTAGCTACTCTTGTTGCCATGTTGGGCTACATGATTATTGTATCTAATAATATACTAGCCTCTATGATCATCATCATGCTCTGCACTAGCTCCAAGAAACGGTATTGCTAGGGTTAGAATAGACAATCCGTCGCACAGCCTGGTCGGGCTAGCTCTGCACATTAAATTTACACCATGAACATAACGTGGATAATTAATTAATAGACTTGGAAAAACCTATGTTATACAAAATAAATAAATACATTCCAGACTAGTGCGAGTAAACAATTAAAGACAGTGCAGATGGTTTAGACTCAAGACAATGACATGACAAATTCATCTAAACAACACACCCACGGTTCAAGTTAGATCATGATCGGTGATTTACACATAGAGTTGCCAAACTAACAGCAAAATTAAAACATTTTCGTTACAATACAAACTATGCATAGATATAAAACCAAAGATAACACGCTAATGATAGATATTACACTCACAGAGAGTCTTCAATTCAAAACAAGACACCGGCTTCAGGGGGCTGACATGCTGTGTGACGTCTCGTGATTTAGTTAGCCAATTATAGGCAAGAAATGTATCACGTGCTCTGTGTGTCTAGCCATAGGTCTAGCGCCGTCACGTCAGTGACGAATCACTAGTGAGTACAGAGTAGTCACTAGCAAGGTGTAGTCGATTCCTTGTTGCAGTTACGTACTTGAGGCACATATGATATATTTCTTTGGACCCTGACAGGTATGTTTACAGTAACGTATAGATTACATTGTGACACCAAAGAGTGATCGGTTCGGGGGCATTCCGCATTTGTTATGTTTGACCTAATCCCCACGTTTTAGTCGACGGCTGTTTCAGTGTTTGCGGCGTGGGCAGCGGGCTGGGTATCTCCATAGCCTGAGGCAGCGATCCGCGGGCTATAGTACTAGAGGCTACTCCATAGGTATCTCACATTCACATTCACATTGTATCAGACAGTACCGCTGAGAGGGTCTATATGTCCCCCAGGGTACTGCCGGAACGTACCCTGGTACTATCTAATATGCCGGACCGTACCTCGCCTACTCGTACTCCACTAACGAGTCTAGGGAGTCGTCTAGCTACGCCTACTCCGTAACCCTAACCCTAACCCTATACCCTGTCCCTAACCCTAACCATATCAAATATAGTTACCAGGGTACGTTCCGGTATACCGGACCGTAGGCCTACCCATGGTACGTTCAGGCAGTACCGTAACCCTGGGGACATAGAGCCTATGAGCGACAGTACCATGCCTTGCACGTACTATACTGGCTATACCACTAGTGGCACTATCACTAGCACAGGTCAGTGTACTTGTGCTACTATTATACTAGGTTTGTTAGTGTATGTCACCTACTACTTACTACTACTACTAGGCTAAACCGACCAGGCTCTCCGACTGTTATACCGTGTTATATATCGTACATACATCGTAATACACGTAGTGTTAAGCGAGAAGGGAACTTGTGGCTACTATAGTACTACTCTAGGCTAGTGTATGTCACCTACTACTAGTACTGAGGTCGCCGTCCCAATCTGATCTCGTGTTGCCACCGTGCAAGGATTTACCTTTGGTAGATAAACCAAGCCAAGAGGCCCAGGCGCCTAGTTTAAGCCTGGCGCATATTGCCGAACATTTTCCCGAACAAATGTTCGTCCGAACAAATGTTTTTGTCTGGCAATGTGCAGTTGAACAATTGCTGCATGAGCGCACATTGCCGAACATTTTGCAGCGAATAACCTCCTGGAGCCGTCTAGTAGCTGTGTTGTAAAGAGTCACGTGATCGGCGCATGATTGGTCCCAAAAATCATGTGACCACATATCGTGCTGCTATTGGTTACTACTTTACAAATGTTCCTAGAATTGTTCGACATTCAGCGCACATTGACGAACATTCGACGAACAATATGTTCGAGATATCAAACATTTCCGATCTTCAGAAACATTGTTCGGAACAAATGTTCGGCGACTTTTTTCACCGCACATTGCCGAACATTTCATGGAACATTGCTACGATAATGCTCTTGAGCAAAATGTTCGGCAATGTGCGCCGGGCTTTAGCACCCCAGATTAGTGTAGCACATTAATTAGCTCTAGCAAAGCCACTCAGCGGGAACTATGTATTTCTGCACGTGGAGGGGTGGGCGGGTTCTGTTGGTTGTGGACAAAAATGTTGTCAAGTAACAAATTAATCATAGTAATTTGTTCATCTTTCATGACAAAACTAATATTACAATCTTTTTTGATCGCTTAATTTGTTACTTGACAACAACAATGTTTTTGTCCACAACCAACACAACCCGCCCACCCCTCCACGTGCGGAAATACATAGATTCCGCTGACTGGCGCCACCAAAAATGGCTGTTTGAAGTTCGTAAATAATGTTCGTTCACAAGAAATGCCGCAAGTAGACCATTTCAACGATAGTTAGAAGTTAAATTTTAGTAGCTGATATAACTTAAGACATATTCACTTCGGATAAGAGCCATTAATTGCCTACCACAGACGTTTTATAGCCGCGAGTAACCGTGAATGAGTTGGTCCCGAGCATTCATAATAGAATGTACTATAGCCCTGCGGCAACTGTATGCGGGCTATAGTACTAGAGCTATAGTAGCACATATGTCATATGCGAAAACATATTGCGGATGCAGGAGTCCCAAACATGGCCTTGCTAGATAATGTTGCCGTGCCGCGCACAGCCACAGGCACTAGCTTGGAATGTTTCAACAATAAAATGATTGTAAATATATACGAAATGTATTTACTACAAAAGTCTCAATGTTCATGTATTCTCTATCGACTAATAATTTTCTGTAAATGCCATTCAAATGCTCTGTTGAGACCCCACGCAATCTCACTGCAAGTGCAATGCATGCCGCTGTGCACAATCAACAGAAATATAGAGAACTCTATATTTCTGTTGTTTGAGCATAGTGGAGTGAGTGGGGTGAAATTGTGTGTTGCTAAGGAGCATTTGAACAGCATTTACAGGAAATTATTACTAATAATAGGTGAAAGAGAGTTGAGAAACATTAAGACTGTGGTAGCAAAATTTATAAATGTCATGTTTATTCACCATCATTTTTTATTATTGAAACGTTCTAAGTGCCTGCATGTGATGCCGAGTTGGTTGGTGGCCCCGTTAGTCCCCGGATTGATGCAGAAACGTCGTTGGGTTTTGGCACAGCCCAAAAAATCCTGTCCCAGATAAAAAAAAATTAGAATTATCTGATTCTGAGACAATAATTCTGTCCCAGATAACTTTTTTAAAGATGACATTGTATTTTTTATGCCATGTTTCTTGCTTGTTATATTTCACAAGACATGACATGTGGTACTTTAAAAAAGAGTGTACGTAATGGATCTACTAAACATAAACAAATGTATTTTTTGCTATATTTCTGGTTTTACTGCAAACTATAAAAATATAGATTTGAATATTTGATTATTAGGTTGCACTTCTTAATTATTAGACGTTGTAGCTCTTTGATTTTTGACAAGGTTTTATTTATATACTAGTATACCTTTATGTGTCAGAACACTCATATGCACGTGTATGTGATATATTTGTTATTAAAATTATAGGTTGATGTGAATAGGTCCAACTCACGTGATAGGACATTGAAGATCAGCTGATTCGCACACCCTAGCTCTGCACAGTGCATCTATAACTGAGAACTGTTATTGTCATGAAAGGTAACTATAAGTGGCATGTAAATAGTGGATTTATTTATTCTGATGTCTATAATGGAAGATACACCCTGGCATGGTCCATGGTGGACATGTATGTATACATGTATAGATCTACATGTAAATCTGTCTCAGCACCTACCTGCTGTAACATCAAAACCCACTTTCTTGATATTGATTTTAACATTAGACTTTCAATGTAGCATGCTTGTAAAATGTAGCTATATTTGATTATAATTTGTTTGTCATAAAATCAACAGATTTCAATACAATATTGGTAAATTATGCTGCAGTGTAAAATTAGAGTCAATTGCTTAGAATAGAAGTGCAGCCAGACAGACACCGATTGAAGCCCTTTAGCTATGTAACAGATGTGAGAGACAGTGATCAATCAATGTGCATATGTATGGTGTCTAGCAAGAGGGGAATAGGCAAAACAGAGCTTCAAAAGCTCCTTTCCTGGGTAGATGATTGCTGTGATACTCTGCTTTTGAGAATGCATACATTATTCATGCAGTCGCCTGTTGTAGTTTAAATAATAGTCTTGATAATTTATTATTGAGATTCATGTATCTACGTTTGTTACATGGCATGAGTCATTGCAACAGAATGCACATAGCTAAGTATGTGCCACAGTAGACGGAAAGCTAGCTGAAAACTTAGATCTCAGGGAAACAGCTTTTACTTCAATATAACCAGCGGTTAGAATATGTGAGGTGGTGTGAATGGTGATCCATCCAGGACTCCTACCCACCTTGGAGTCTCCCTGCTTTAGCATCTACCCGCATTGAAATCTGTCTGCCTTGGCACCTCCCCTCTTTGGTGTCGCCCTGCCTTGAAAGCTCACCGCCAGATCCCCAGTCCTTCCTTATATAAGGCCGAGCCCCACTCTGAAACCAGCATAACTGTCTCGACCTCCCATCCATCGCTGAGCCCAGTACCGTACACCTTGAGTGTGTCTCAGATGTGGTGTCTGCATACTTAAAGTATAAATAACATGTGATACGTAGTTTAGGGTTGAAGGTGGTAAACGTCCGTTACCATGGTGGGTTGCTATAAGGCAAAGAATCCCACAGTTTATCGTGACAATTGTTGGCACTGGGAGTGGCACTCCGCCGTATGAGTAATATTTGGCCATCAACTGAAATATACTGTATATCTGAACGCATGTATTCCAGTAGTGGGTGTGGCCAGCAGATGCCACTCTTTGGCTGTTGGATTTTAGGGTAGGTGCGCGTGTACATTCCATATCCTCTCTAAGCTGCATACTCTCTGCTCTGCTATGTTGTACGTATTCACGTACTTGTAACGTGCTCCTCTTCCAAGTTGAGATATCGACTGCTTGTTGAGCTGGCACACATGATGCACATGTCGCAGTAAGGATGGTTATTGCAAGGTGTATGCGATTCGTGAATGAGTAGTCAAATGAGAATAATGTCTGTTACTATCTCACACCACACCACATCACACAAACTACACCACACGATCCACGCCACATCACATCACACCACACCACACCACACCACACCACACCACACCACACCACACCACACCACACCACCGTCCATGTCTCGAGTCGAATGTGTCTCGAATTTACTAATCTCTCACCCTAGATCTTTTCTCTCAACTCCCCTACCACTCCCCTCTTATCTCACTCTCTATTTGTTTAGGGCACTCTTGCTTCCCCTCTTTCACGCTCTATTTCTCTCTCTCTCTCCCTCTCTCTCTCTCTCTCTCTCTCTTTCTCTCTCCCTCCTCCCCCTCCCTTCTCTGTCTCTGTCTCTGTCTCTGTCTCTGTCTCTGTCCTGTCTCTTGTCTCTGTGCCTCTGTCTCTGTCTGTCTTGTCTCTGTCCTCTCTCTCTCTCTCCTCTTCTCTCTCCTTCTCGTTCTGAGTGGTGAGCTTTCGATCCAATCTCTCTCTCTCGTCTTTTTGCTTGTAATCTCGATCTCACCTCTCGGGCGCATGCTCTTCTCTTTCTCTCACACTCTCTCTGTCTGCCCCTCTCCCTCTGTCTGTCTATCTGTCTGTCTATCTCTCCCTTTCTCTGTCACCCTCTCTCACTTTCCTTCACTGGTTCTATAATGCCGCTTTTATACTGGGGTTTATCCCGCTTCAGGTCCGGACCTGA
>NW_014577095.1:678255-693555 GCF_000485595.1 Priapulus caudatus | reverse complement strand
GTGATTGAATCGTAGTAGTAGGCTAGGCTACTGACAAGTTGTATTTATTAACCATCATTTTATTATTGAAACGGTCCAAGTGCCTGTGGTTGTTGCCTCCTCTCTCTGCGCTCTGCCCCCCCCCCCACGCTGCTGCTGCTGCTTCCCCCAATTGTTCGGACGCTAACAACGCGACTATTTTTAGCTCTGCTTGGCTGCATAATCATTATACAATAACGCGATCTGATTCTCTCTCTGCCTCACTAGCTCCTCGCCGGCAGCTGGCGGTATGGTGACTGCTTGCTTTATGAGTAAGGGACGCGTTCATCCCCGTATCACCCCTTTCAGCCGGCTGCGTGTTTGGCAGTCTACAGCCAGCGCACCTAGCGGAAGTGAACTGAATCGTGCATGTTTTCCAGGGAGATTTTCCATTATATTTTCTAAATATGGTTTTTTTAAACATATAACCCAATAAATGACAAAAAGCAAAGTGTTAGAATCGAACCTGATGCGTAGGAATGAAGCACGAAAATTTTCAGCCGGATTCGTGCACGCGCCTAGAAGTTATGCAGGAACAAACAGAACGACACTACTCAAATTATTATATAGATGACCAAGGCGTATTCGACTTTATACGATCGTGTTTGTCAGAGATTGAGAGGGCCAGAGAGCTAGAGGCGGCTGTGGTGCGTGTAATGTGGAGTCCTGTGTAAGGATAAATAAGTTGTGTGCGGTACCTAGCTGTTCTACAGGAAAACGAAGGCTCATCATGGGTGCCAACAACGTGTAAAGATAGGCCTTTGACGTTTTACAGCCTTTTTCTCAGTGCAGCATTTTGTAACCGGTTTGTGACGTGAACAGTCAGTCCGTAGGTGAGTTATCTGAAATTCCGTTTCCGTGAATTGTTTCGGGTGAGCCATCCTTTTAAGGGCAGGATGAAACTGGGCCGGGGGGTATTTTGTGCGTGTCAGATGAATGCATGAATAACGCCATGGATGTGGCGTATAGTATAGTGTGCTCTTACGTCTATCTTACAACACTGCATGAGTGGGTGGTGGGTGCGTGTCTTCGTATTGCTTTGTATATATATATACCCCGACGCGTGCGAGCGCGAGATATAGTGATGCCTTCAATCAGCCATCAGTTTTGCTCACATCTCTGAGCTTATTTGACTTTTCTCTCCGGTTTTTGCTGTGATTGCTGTGGCACCCTGTCGAACTTTGATGCATTGTCATATTGGTTTGTATTGTCGCCTTGGGTATTACTATTAGTTGTTGCCATTATAACAAGTTCTCAATTCGGTACACTGTAAAATCAGCAGTGAATGAAATCAAACAGTTTTCAGACTTCCGATAAAATACAAAAACGAGGTGCGCATCTCCTTCCAAACGTGTGCATACAGTGCATTGTAACCATCTAACCCATACATGTGTCCGATTTAGGGTAAAAATGCATGGACAGCCACAATTTGGGAATTTACGATGGTCGTGATTCTAAGTTACCTAGTGTTTATATCCAAATTGACACAAAATGCGTTACAGTTTCTTAATCATCAGATTATGTCTCGTTCCCTTCTGAAATAACCCCATAGCAACTATTTTAAGGTTTTGTAAAAACACCTTTTTTAGCTGAGATCTGACGGACCAAGTGACACTTTTTTTCGGAGTTTGAGGAGGCATATCTCCTGACAGTGACATTGACACTCAGATACAGAAAGTAGTTTACATGCCTGTAGCCGATTGTGAGCTGTTTTGCTTAGCTTGGTTTTGTTTACTCGTGAAGTAGAAAGCCTACTCTAATTTTAGGAATTTTAGGAATACCTTGGAATATATCGTGAAAGGTACAAGACCGTAATCGTACTCGTGTAAGTGTACATGTCCCATGTGCACTGACTTGTTTACCTAAAGGATGGCTACTATTTGTGTACATTATACTGTAATGTATGTTTGCAGGTAGCAACTATATATATACATACATATGATAACTAGAGGGGTTAGTGGCAAGTTGAGCAGTTGGTTCTAAAGGCAGGAATAAAATGACTACGGTAGTCATTATAGCTTGCTGTATCGATAAGGTTGCTATCTACATTTCTGCAAGCAAACAGGTCTGTCCAGACTATGTAAATATACATATTTTTCAAGATATGCCATGACATGTTTTTCAGCTAGCAGTTGCTGCGCAGCTATATTTATTATACATGAGAATAATACTGAAAGTAGCAAAATCGCTGGTTGGCAAAACAACGTTATGTCGGCACTAATAAGTATAATGTTTTGCGTGCACTCCAATTATTCACCAGTGAGCAAGTTCATGTTTACGATCAGATCAGGTAGTCAGAATGTTTTAAATCGGAATGTTTATTAGGGCTGTATTAACGGAAGCAAGGCTGAAACCAGTGTTGAATGTGATTGCTCATGACAATTATTCCTATTACACCATAGGTCAAAAAAGTTCGCAATTCTACGAAATTCAGGGGCAGAATATTGCTGTGATTGAGTATTTCGACGTGCCAACAAGTCGGATTTGTGTTGTGTGATTTGACTACATAGTTTACCGTTGATTAGTCCCTCGATTTCAATCACAAAAAAAACACTTTTTAAACACATTTTGCCTTGTTGGCGAAAAAAACTTTTCACACAGGTGGTAATTGCATTGCAATAATTGCGCGTGACAGCCAGGAGGAATGGTGTAAAGAAACACACGTCCGCCGGCGTCGTTAATCCTCATGTTGTGTTATTCCGTTGTGATTACAGAGACCGGCGCCGATGTGAAGGATCGTGACACAACGAGGAACGACCCGACAATGACGTCGGCGCGTGCAGTCGTGACCCCGATCGTCCTCCGCGGCCGCATCGTCGCATAGAGAACTCGCTCGAACACCGCATCGCCACGATGGTCGCCAAGTCGGCGCTCTGCCAGGTGCTGTTTCGCCTCGTGCTGCCGCTATGTCTGCTCGTGTCGGCCGTCGTGCGCTTCAACGCGCTCTCGTTCATGTACGCGGCGCTGCTGCTCGTGCTGCCCCTGCTCTCCGGCCCCACCTACCAGAGCATGGCCAGCCACACGGGCCGCTACCTGCGTGCGGTCGCCGCGCTCTCCGTGCTCGCACTCGTTGGGCAGGTCGTCTTTCACGTGACGCTGCTCTCGATGCCGCCCTACGGCGACCACCTGCCCAACTGCGAGCCGCTCGAGAAGCTCGTGCGGCAGCTCGGCTTCCAGCGGCTCGACAGAGGCAGCGCGCTCGACCTCATCCGCCTCATCGGACCCGACATCCTCATGGCCGTCGTCGGCATCGTCGTGCTCGTCATCTGCCAGAAGGCGCCTGTGCCGGACATCACGCAGTTTGAGGAGGAGGTGCAGGAGGCGGAGGGCGTCACGGGAGGGGAGGGCGGGGAGGAGAAGGGGCGGAGCAGCGCGAAGGAGACGGCGGCGAGCGCGCTGCAGTACATCGCCGACGTAACCTTCGTCTTCTTTCTCGCCGCCTGCGGCATCGTCTACCCGTCGGGGCTCTCCGCTGTCTACTTCCTCGCGTTCCTCGGCATCGCCACCTGGTGGGCGTGCTTCCGCTCGCTCGGGCGCGTCTTTGTCACGCTGCGGCTCGTGCTGCTGCTCTACGCCGCGCTGCACCTGCTGCTGCTGCACCTCTACCAGTTCCAGTTCTTCCAGGAGGCGCTGTCGAGCGAGGACGTCGTGGCGCGCGTTGTCGGCCTGACGTCGCTCATCGTGACGACGTGCGACGACCCGCGGCGCCTCGTGTTCGCACGCGCCCCCTGGCCGGTGTTCGTCAACCCGCTCGTCGTTTTCACCTTCTACTGGCTGCTCGCGAGCGACGTCCGACGGTGGCTCCCCCTGCCCGTGCAGGAGCCTGAGGCTGCGGCGGCGGCGGCGCCCGACACGCCCGCGATCGCTCCGAGGCCGCTCATCAAGCGGCGCTACAGCGGCCGTAAGCGGATCGGCGAGTACAGCCAGCTGCTGCACGAGCAGCAGAAGAAGTACGACTCGACGGAGAAGCTGGATGCTGCAGAGGGCGCCGGCGACGCTTGCCCGAGCTCGCCGCGGCGGGCGGCGGAGGAGGCGGAGGAGGCGGAGGAGTCGTCGTCGCCGGGCGCGTGCTACACAGCGATGCGCTTCATCTCGCGGCAGAGCTACATCGCGGCGCTGATCGTCATGATGGCGTGGGGCATCACCTACCACAGCTGGCTGACATTCGTGCTGCTGCTGTGGGCCTGCCTCGTCTGGGTGATCCCAAACTCGCGCGGCGTCTGCCTGCTGATGTCGCCCGCGATCGTCGTCTACGCCGAGGCGCTCCTGCTTGTGCAGTTTGTCTTTGGGATGGACCTGACCATGGACGAGCTGGGGCTGGGCGGCCGTCTCATGGTCGAGATGCGCGAGATCGGTCTCACCAAGTACGAGTACCCGTGCCTGCCGCTCGCCATCAAGACCCTCTTCACGCTCGCTCTCTGGGTGATGATGCGGCAGTTCATGCGCGAGAGGTGCGAGCGGCAGCAGGAGCGCGAGGCGGGCGGCGCAGAGGCGGCGGCGGCGGAACAGGACACGCGGCGCAGCCTCGAGTCTTTGCTGCGCGGGCCGCCCAAGGACAGCTCGCCGACGAAGAGGATCAGCTACTGGCTGCTGTACCAGCTCACCAAGTACTGGATCTTCGTGTGCGCGGTGATGCTGCTGGTGATGAGCCTGCAGAACGAGGTGGTGATCTATCGCATCTTCTACATGGCGCTCTTCCTCGTCTTCATCGTCACGCTGCAGATGTCGCTGCGCGCGTGGCGCGCACTCATGCTGCCGTTCTGGATCGTCGTCGTGCTCTACTCGATGGTCGTGCTCGTGCTCATCTACACGTACCAGTTTGAGACGTTCCCCGACTACTGGCGCAACGCGACGGGCATGTCCGACGTGCAGCTGAGCGACATCGGGCTCGAGCAGTACGACACGAAGGAGCTGTTCATCAGCCTGCTCACGCCGACCTCGTTCCTCATCATCGTCATCCTGCAGGTGCACTACTTCCACAAGGCCTACATCCAGATGATCGACGTCGACGACGGCCGCAAAGGGGCGCCGCCGGCCGACGGCGAGGAGGCGGACGCGAAGGACGCGGAGAGCTTTGAGAAGGACATGCTCGGCTTCTGGGAGAAGCTGCGCGGCTGGCTGGCGGCGGCGTGCGAGGTCGCGTGGCGCCTCCTCGAGATCCACGCGCTGCGCGTGGTGGCGATCGCTCTCGTCGCGCTCGCTACCTTCGACGTGTCGCTCGTCAACGCCGTGCTTGCCGTGCTCGCGGTCGTCGCGCTGCTGCTCGACAACTCGTGCGGCGGCCTCGCCGCGTCGCACCTCGCCGCCGTCTGGACCGCGCTGCTCGTCCTCGCCAAGATGTGCTGCCAGCTGCAGCAGGTCGACATGAGCGTGTTTGAGAAGAACTGCACCGACGCGCCCGACTCGCCCTTCAACGGCACCGCGGAGCCGACGACCGGCGCGTGGTTCGGCCTCGAGAAGACCGACAACGTCGAGGCGTACCTGAAGGGTTACATCGGCGTCATCGCGGCGCTCTGCGTGCAGGCGATCGCGCGTTACCGGCAGCAGCACCACCGTGCGGTGAACGGCATCGTGCCGCCGCCGTCCGGCGTCGTTTTCCCGGAGGTGGACCGGCGCGCGGCGGACGACGGCATCGTCGAGTGCGCCAAGTACCTCGTCAACTACGCATTCTACAAGTTTGGCGTCGAGATCAGCTTCCTGATGACGGTCGTCACGGTGACGGTGCGCATGGACGCGTATGCCGTCGTCTACATCCTGCTGCTCGGCGTGCTGCTGCTGCTGCCGCGGTCGGCGCTGCGCGTCGTCTACCCGGTCTACGTGATCGCGCTCGCCGTGCTGCTGCCCGTGCAGTACCTGCTCTGCCTCGGCCTGCCCGCCGCGCTCTGCCAGGCCTACCCATGGTCGTACCTGCAGCCGGCGCTGCGCGAGTGGCTCTACCTGCCCGACTACTGGGACGTTCCCGAGGCGCATCTGCTCATCGCCGACCTCTTCCAGCTGCTGTTTGCGATCCGGCTGTGGCGCGTGTTCTGGCGGGAGCGCGATGCCGACTACGCCGGCGGCAGCAACGACGCGATCGACTACGCAGCGCCGAATCCCGTCAAGGACTTCATCACGTCGGGCAACACGTACCTGGACAAGTGCAAGTGCGCCGTGTTCCTCTACACGTACTGGGTCGTGCTGGCAATGCTGTTCCTCGCCGGCACCAGCCGCGTCAGCCTCTACTGCATGGGCTACGTCATGTTCTGCTTCCTCTTCCTCTGGTTCGGCAACGAGTTCTACCTGAAGCCGATGAAGGTGATCAACCGCATGTGGAGCATCGTGCTCGCGTACAACTTCTGCGTGATGCTGCTCAAGGCCTGCCTCGAGGTCGTCGGCTGCGTCTACCTCGGCAGCCTCTACGTCAACTTCTGCTGGCTCGTGCAGCTCCTCAGCATCGCATGCCTGCGCTCGAGCTACGACCCGTCGGCCGACCCGGCGATCGCCGCCGAGTGCTCGATCCCGCTCGACCAGGCGGGCCTCGCGTGGGACTGCGTCTGCTTCGTGTTCCTGCTCGCGCAGCGACGCATCTGGCGCAGCCACTACTTTGCGTACGTCGTCGCCGAGATCCGCGCGCAGACGCTGCTGGCGTCGCGCGGCGCCGAGCTCATCAACGAGATCTTCATCGACGAGGTGACGAAGCGCGACCGCGCCGAGAGGGAGGTCGTCGCGAAGATGAAGACCAAGCTGGACCGCATCGCCACGCACCAGGCGAAGCTGAACGCCGTGACCGTCGCCGAGCCCGGCGAACTGAACCACTTCCAGGCGATCCGCGCCGGCGACTACTACATGTTCGAGGACGACGTCGCCGAGGAGGTGCCCATCACCGAGCTCGAGGACGAGACGCCAGGGGGCGCCAGCGGCGAGGAGGACGACGGCGAGCCGCGCACGCCCGGCCCGCTGCAGCTGCTGAACACGGCGTACCAGGCGGGCGACGTGAAGAAGGCCGTCGACGAGGCAAAGCAGGCGAAGGAGGAGGGCGAGGTGGGGAGTCCGACGCGCGAGCGTCCGCCCAGCAGGGGGGAGGCGCGGGCCGAGGAGGAGGGGGAGGAGGAGGAGCCGCCAAAGCAGTCCTGCTGGTCGAAGGTGCGCAACGGCTGCGCGTTCGTCTGGCTCTTCCTCTGCGGCGTGATGGACAGCGCCTCCTGCTGGCTGAACAAGATCTCGAAGGACTACCGCTACGTGGCAACGACGCTCGCGCAGGAGAAGCGGGAGCTGAAGGAGCGCGACACGTCGCTGCGCCGCATCGACGTCGTCTCCGAGCATGAGCCGACGCCCGGCGACGACGACCACGACAAGGACGCCGGATTCTCGAGCGACGTCGTCGCCGTCGACGAGCCGAACGACGTGCGCATCGCCATGGAGACAGACGAGGAGGCGGCGGAGGAGAAGCCGGGCAAGGACGAGCCGTCCGTCGTCAGACTGCTGACGGCGATCTACTACGTCGCGATCTCGCGCTCGGAGCTGATGTGCTACTTCGTGATTGCGCTCAACCAGATGAGCAACGCGAGCGTCATCTCGCTGCCGCTGCCGCTGCTCGTCTTCTTCTGGGGCACGCTGTCCATGCCGCGGCCGACGAAGACCTTCTGGATCTCGCTGATCACCTACACAGAGGCGGTCGTCGTCATCAAGTACCTGTTCCAGTTCAACTTCTACCCGTGGCTCGACGACATCAACAACGACCCGTTCTGGCCGCCGCGCATCCTCGGCATCGAGAAGCGCGACAAGTACGCCGCGTGGGAGCTCGTCACGCTGCTCGCGCTCTTCTTCCACCGCTCCATCCTCAAGTCGCTCGGACTCTGGAAGGACTCGGCCGACGATATCTACGTCGCCGCGCAGCACAACGAAGAGGACGGCGCCGTCGACGCTCCCCTGCCCGTGTGCGAGGCACCCGCGAGAAAGGAGGAGGAGGACGGGGAGGGGAAGGAGCAGGAGCAGGAGGCGGAGGAGGACGCGCCGCCGACAGGGTCGAGTCTCTACGTGGCGCCGTTCAAGAAGTTCTTCAACCGGCTGCTGCGGCCGACATACCGGCTGCCCGTTGACGTCTACGTGTTCCTGTTCTTCTGCGAGTTCGTCTGCTTCCTCATCATCGTGCTCGGCTACTCGGGCTTCGGGCCCTACCAGGGCGGCGGCGATGACGTAGCGAGCTACCTCTCGGAGAACAAGATCCCGATCCCGTTCCTCGTGATGCTCATCGCGCAGTTTGCGCTCATCATCGTCGACCGCGGCATCTTTCTGCGCAAGAACGTCAACGCCAAGCTCATCTATCAGTTCGTGCTGATCGTCGTCGTTCACGTGTGGATGTTCTTCGTGCTGCCGGCGATGACCGAGCGACTGTTCGTGAACAACCTGCCCGCGAAGCTGTGGTACCTTGTCAAGTGCGGCTACTTCGTGCTGTCGGCATACCAGATCCGCTCGGGCTACCCGACGCGCATCCTCGGCAACTTCCTCACCAAGTCGTACAACTACGTGAACCTGATCGCGTTCAAGGTGTTCGTGCTCATCCCGTTCGTGATGGAGATGCGCGCGCTCATGGACTGGATCTGGACGGACACGACGCTGTCTATCTTCAACTGGCTCAAGATGGAGGACATCTACGCGACCGTGTTCTCGCTGAAGTGCGCGCGGCGCGCCGAGGCGGCGTACCCGATGCCGCGCGCGCAGCCGCGCAAGCAGCTCGTCAAGTACCTGATGGGCGGCGGCATGCTGCTGCTCATCATCTTCTTCATCTGGCTGCCGCTGGTGCTGTTCTCGCTCGGCAACGTCGTCGGCGTGCGCAACGTGCCGCTCGACTGCAGCGTCGTCATCCAGATCGGTGGCTACGAGCCGATCATCGACATCGCCGCGCAGCAGCAGGACCTCGTCGCGTTCACCGACGCCCAGTTCGACGCGCTCCCGCGTGCTTTCCCGAACAACGCCGCCGCCAAGTCGTTCCTGAACAACTACGAGGCGGGCGACGTGCTGCACGTGAACCTGCCCGGCGACTCGACGTCCGTCTGGACCGCCAGCCCGCCGAGCCGCGAAGCGATGATCGACGAGCTTGCGGGCAACGCCAGCGACGTGCACATGACGGTTTCGTGGTCGTACACGCGCGCCTCCGACGGCAGCGTCGTGGAGCCGATCGTCAAGGGACTGCAGCTGATCACGCTCGAGCCCGAGTCATCGGTGCGCCGTCAGCTCATTGCCGTGCTGCGCGGCGCGACCGGCGCCAACGCCACCGTGCCGTCCATCATACCCAAGTACATGCAGGTGACGAGCAGCGAGGCGCGCGCTGCGACCGCGCTCATGCCGGCCGGCGAGGACGACTGGGTGACGATCCAGCTGACGATGAGCAACGACTCGACATCGGAGTGGTGGCAGCTGCGCGAGGTTGACGCGCGCGACGGCTCGATAAGTGAGCACGTGACGATTGTCGCGCTGCTCGACAAGGTGTTCCCGAGCGCGCTGAGCTTCCTCGCCGGCTACGGCATCATCGGACTGTACATCTCGCTCGTGTTCGTCGTCGGCCGCTTCGTGCGCATGTTCGTCAGTGGGCTCGCCGAGCGCATCATGTTCGAGGAGCTGCCGGACGTCGACCGGCTGCTGCAGCTCTGCCTCGACATCTACCTCGTGCGCGAGAGCCGCGAGTTCTCGCTCGAGGAGGACCTGTTTGCGCGCCTCATTTTCCTCTACCGCTCGCCCGCGACGCTCATCAAGTGGACGAAGCCGAAGCAGGAGTGAGGGAGGGCGGCGGCAGGCGCGGGCAGCGCCACCTGTGTTGTGCGTTGGTTGTAATCTGATGTGGTGCGTGTGGGTGTTTGTGTGTCTGAAGGGTAGTTAGCCGACATGTTGTCTGTGAGCATTGTCACTAGTAGCACCATGCTGATGTAGTGCGTGTGGGTATATATATGGCGTATGATGCTATATTACTGAATTCTATAACATGCAGTAGGCCGTCTGTGACAGCGGCATGGCAAGGTGCGTAAGGGATGAAGAGAAATGAGTAATTACTGCATATATTTAACAGTTGCAAAACTTGTTAGGGCTTCTGCACGTTCACACGCTAGGTTAGCTCTAGAACTATAGCCCTTCGCTCTGCCACAGCCTGTAGCGGAGCGAAGGTCTAGTTCTAGAGCTAACGCTAGGTCCGCTTTGTAATTACTTGCCTTTGGGCATCTATTACTGAGATGTGATCATTTGCTGCGATTTGTGAGTGAACTTCGCCGGTAAAGTCAGTAAACGTCTCGAATGCCTTGATTTATAATGATGCTTTTAGCATTTTTTGCTACGGAAATAGTTGTGCAGGTATTGATCTGGATTTTTAAGAATGCAAAAATGATGCAAGATCATGTAATTTTCTTTTCAAAAAACATACGGGTGGAAGTTGGAACGTTCTGCTTTTTGATAGCAATCAAAGATATATTTAACATATGTTCATATTTTAACTGCGCGACTTATTTTATGCAAGCAACTGCTTCGTTTTTATGGCCTTAAATAGTTTGCTGGCGAAAATCGTGTTGATGGACAGTGTGCATGCTATTGTGTCATTGCCTGTGTGTGACATATACGAATAGTGTTTGAGTGCTTTTAATGTTTGATCAGTGTAGGCGTAAGCGTAACGCCTAATTGCAGCCGTCCGTCTACCGCGGGTAGCCACACCTGTCAGGATTCGTGTCATCAGGATAGATATGGCACTCCTGATATAATCATGTCATTTCACTTTCTTTACCAGCGCATGCGAGTTTAGTATCTGTGCAGCATCAACTGCTTCCTGCTGGATATAGCTTCTGGATTTATCAGCTTTTTGTTCTGAGATACGGCACGCACGTGCCTGGCTTCCCCAGTTATGAGCCACACAAAAAAACTCAGAACGGGAGTCGGCAGCACGGAAATAGCTCGTACAGTGAGTGTGTGCGGCAGCGTGCAGTAGCAGTAGCTGACGTCGACCCAGGGACAGCACGCATTATCACAGCGCAGCAAAAACAACGGGAGTGCCGGTATCAGCGCAAATCTTACAGGGTTTAGCACGGGCGCCTGTCTAGTTTCAGTCTGATCGCCTCTTCCTTTTGGTCATTCAACAGACCGATTTAAGTGCGTTTATAGCTGCTGTGGAAGGAGCTTAGGGAACGCTACAGGGAAAATCGTTTATGTATGTGGCTGACAGGTACGCCGGTGGTACAGAATGTATGCAGGACACTGCTGAGAGTATCTGTAAGGTTGGGTTCGATAATGAAATAAACCTATTGCTAGTCAGTGTAGACACATTATATGATTATACTATATACAGCCCACTATAAATAATTTCATTCCAACGCGCAGTTACGGTGGAAGTTAGTGTCGCATTTTTAAGACCGATAAATTTGTTATTGCTATGCTGGACGCGTCAGTGAGAATGGTACGTTCCGTTTTCACGTAGGTAAGTGGGAAGCGACTGTGACCTTTTTAAATTGACTACGTCACGAATTTTCTATGGTAAAATTTGTAAAATTTTTGTTGCCATTTTTTTACATTAAAAGTAAGAATTAACGGGACTAAACGTATCGTTAAATTCTTACCTGATAAGATTGTTTCTCAACTAATTAAAAATCCAAGAAACCTGGACGATTTGATATTGTGTTCCTGACATTAATTGGTTGCTATGGGCTATGTATGAATCAAGAGTGTATGTTCACATCGAACAATATAGTAAAATAAGAAGTATAATGCAGCAATTTAACCATAAAAAGTGAACAGAATTACTTATATTTTGTGAAAAAGTGGAAATATTTTTTTTATTTTTACTATTTACGGTGACGTAATTGCTTTAAGTTTGCCTACCCGATTATTGTAATGATGGCATTGCGGTGTTTTGGTACAGCGGTGTATTTTAATGACCGATGAGTTTCCAATTCATCAGTGATATTCGATGAAACCCCCAATCATGAGCTGCATGTGTTTTAAAGGTATGAAGCAGAACGCTTTTTTCCCCTGGAGATAGTTGTAGTGGTGATAGTTTCCATAAGAACCACCTCGCGTAGATTTTGTGAGAACGTGTTGAATTATATATTGTAATTGGTGTCACTGCGTGGATCAAGTAGTTATGTTGTGTCGTGGAGAAGTATAGCCATAAATATAGGTTACGATGTGGTACCACACCTACGATGTGGTACGATGTTACCACACCTGCGATGTGGTACAAACAACACCTCTCGCTTAGCATACCTCCCGTGAAAGGTGTTAGTTTTGTACTGAGATTGTGTCAGTACTCGTGTAAAAGCTGTTCATTTAATTGTTAGCAGCGCCCTACATAGAGCACTAGGGCATCCCACAACACACTCACTACCCGTGTTTTAATAGACTGGCTTCATTTGATAGTGTTCCGTTCGTGCTTGTTTGATTATTTATTGCTCTGCGTTTATTCCCTATTATCTGTGATTGTGTACGTGTTGTCTTGTTGACGTGTACAATCAAGATAAGTGAATATTGTGCGTAATTTCTATCTATTCTTTTCTCGGTAATACCGTTCTTTTTCTGAAATTGTGCAGTGCCCCGTGTTTTTTGTCAATGAGACTACAAATCTTCTCTGCTTAGGTATATTATTTCAGGTAATTTGCAGTGTTACATACCCTGCCGTATAACGACTATATGTATAGACTAGAGCGGGGATGTGTTGTTCCGAATGTAAATGCGGGCAACGAATTTGTGTTTGTTTTCAGTGTAAAGTAGTAATAAAGGCTATTTAAACAATGTAAACGAACCTCTCTGAGATATATCTTTGCTGATCCATGCGTAAATAATTTGAATCATGCTTGATATACTGTGTAGCAATCGAGGTGGAATACAGCAGTAAACAATACGGGCATTATGTTTACATTTTTTATATTTTAAGATATACAGAGTATCGATCGTCTATACGTTTAGAGGTTACTAATGAATAAAAACACAATTACAAATCAGTCAGTGAGCACAGTCGAAAAGGTTGCTGTTTAACTGTGCGGGCGTGTTTTTCACCAAGTGCGTAATTCAGGTCTCAGTTTCCAGTAGAAAGAAGGAGGATATCGTTTTGCGATGCATCAATAAAACATTGCCGTTAGCAGAAAATCTAACCGTTATCATAGGGCGGGCAATGATACCCGGGCTACATGAAGTCGACCGGCCTAACGATGCCCTTTTAGCGCCGCGATGGTTCAGTAGGGTTTGTTAATTCGTGTGCACCTATCTAAACATCTATGTACATCTCTTTGTGGACTGCAGTAACTAATGAGACAGTGTCAGCACACGGAATGATGGGCTCAGTAAACAGACGAAGCGTGCTCACGCATAAATTACTCTCATCAAATACGGAGCGAGTACTCATCTATTTGTACTCCAAATAGTGATGGCAATGAGCCAAGACGATTGCTCCATTGATGTCTTACCCCCGGCGGCGTATATGCTGAATATTCCTCTATAGTCTCGGTATCAGACCGGAATCTCGTAGGTCCGTCACGGTGTATCGACGCACGATTCAAGCTAGCTGGCGCGTTTCCGCGAATGTTGATAGAAGACGTGCGGGCGTGGTCGTGTCACAGAAACCGCACGAGTAGAGAGAGGGAGAGAGAGAAAGAGAGAGGGAAAGAGAGAGAAAGAGAGAGAGAGAGAGAGAGAGAGAGAGAGAGAGAGAGAGAGAGAGAGAGAGAGAGAGAGAGAGAGAGAGAGAGAGAGAGAGAGAGAGAGAGAGAGACGAGAGAGAGAGAGAGAGAGAGAGAGAGAAGAGAGAGAGAGAGAGAGAGAGAGAGAGAGAGAGAGAGAGGAGAGAGAGAGAAGAGAGAGAGAGAAGAAGAGAGAGAGAGAGAGAGAGAGAGAGAGAGAGAAGAGATGTAGAGAGAGAGCGCAGAGAGAGAGAAGAGAGAAGAGAGAGAAAGAGAGAGAAGAGAGAAGAGAGAGAGGAGAGAGCGAGAGAGAGAGGAGAGAGAGAGAGAGAGAGAGAGAGAGAGAGAGAGTAGAAGAGAGAGAGAAGAGAGAGAGAGAGAGAGAGAGAGAGAGAGAGAGAGAGAGGAGGGGTAAGGGATGACTGGATGAAGGAAAGAAAGAGGGGAGGGGAAAAGGTTTCCAAAAAATTCCACATGGCTAGCTCTAGATAATGAGCGTGCAATGCGCTAGGGGGCCTACAGCGTGATCTGTGATAGCCGCGTTCGAGGAAAAACGAAGTATATATGCCACTCACCTTGTCATGCGTTATGCTATTTGTAACGATTCTGCCATTTTACTCGTGATAATTCGTGTTTGTTTTGGAGCTTTTGAACATTATAATTACATTCACTCAAACGAATATGATTAGTAGTAGTAGAGAAAATTGGCGCGATATGCACTCACATGCATACACGTGTAGCTGTTCCTAACGACCCCCCCCCCCACACACACACGCCTTCTTCAACACGCAATAGTCCAGAACACGAAACAACGTTTGCCATCCGATGGACGTTCAAACACTATATATTTTCAATTCGTTCGCAATCGCGACAAATTTTCGCTACTGGAAAAATGACGTATTCTGTAATTTTCTATATTTGCGTGCCAATCAATAAACCTGTTTACCATGTTCATATGATGTTTTCGAAAGTTTGGCGAAATGAAATTAACAGACCTTGGAGAAATTATTGCTTCGAATTGCATTGTCTAATTTTAAGGAAATAATGGAAAGAAATTGCATTGCAAACTTGTGAACATGCCGCCGGCACGTGAACGCATCTCTGCGCGCTACTACACACTTCAGGGAATTTTATCGCACCAATATGACAGTTTTGTGATTAAGGCAGGGCCGGTGCTTTAATTTAGTAGCCGCGGTTGTAATTCTGTTATCTGTGCGTGACAGGCACAACTTCAGCATCATGGACAAAACCTGTATAATTCACTTTACAATTACAATACTGTCATGCTCGTAGACATGCTATCTAAGATATCTTCATCTAAAAAAAGTGTGCCTACTGGGGGGACACATTCACCACGAAACTAATATATACAGCAATTTCGTTGATTGAAAAAGACAAAGACTGTAGTGTTAGAAAGATTATGTAACAAATAACGTCATAACCATGTACGCAAATATTGGTATCAATAGAGTGGTCCCCGCTTTATCGAGTCTCGGATATACTATAGTCTACTAGCCAGCCTAGTGAACCTAGAAATGTCGAGTACTATAAGGTTTTATGTTGGAAATGCAATATACAGGTCATAAGGACTCACAAACTGCCGGATGCTAATTTGCATATGTGTAGCATTTTGCTTAATTTGCCTTATCATCATATT
>NW_014577095.1:670250-676049 GCF_000485595.1 Priapulus caudatus | reverse complement strand
ACATATTGGGCAGCGAATTGACCCTAATGGCACCACCAGGTGGTGCTGTTCGCGCTTCGCGCGTATACCGGGCTGCAGTGCGTCTAGACTGCATGGAATACGCAAGAAAACTACTGCGAACCTCAAAGTCAAAATGAGCTAATAACTAATGTTTATAAGCTATTTTCGATATTACACTTCCTTAAAAGTGTGCTAGTATAGTCAGCCTCTCTGAAGTGATAGCTGCAGACTTTACGAAGGCATTTTAACTTGGTTATATCGCTATGACGATACGATCGGCTATTCGTGATTCCTGTATCTTTCCAACTGACCGGTTGATTGCGCAATCGTTGTAACACCTCTAACTCCCGCTGCGCCACCTGCTGACAAAGCTAGCGGCTAACCCCATTGCTTAGTGTCGAAAACATGGGTCTAGACACACGAATGAAGTCTCTATGTGGATTAATTACTAAGAAAGATATCCTTGATTTTGTGATTTGACCTAATTAATATGCTAATTAGGCCAATTAAGCAAAATGCTACACATATGCAAATTAGCATCCGGCAGTTTCTTAGTTCTTATGACCTGTATATTGCATTTCCAACATAAAACCTTATAGTACTCGACATTTCTAGGTTCAATGAAGAACACATAGGGGTGGCTAGTAGACTATACGGCCGCATCGCGTAAACGTCTTTGAAAAAACAATATTTACTCATTGTGTTCACCGCTTATTCGGGGCATTTTCATAGTTACCGACCTATCCCGATATGTACAGCGGGAACCACTGTGATATATTTTCTATCGTCGAACAGCTAGACCTGTATGCAGCAAATTTCGTGCACGGTAATATTATATGCGTTTGTTTCACAAAGTCTATATGAAATAGCTTAGATTACACCCAAGAGCACCTGTGGAACCTAGAGCCTCTGTGGCCACTGGCAGCTCCCGGGCCCCCTTCCTCATAAGGAAGTAGTAGTCATTTACGCAATGGCAGAGTTTCTTTAGAGAAAACTGCCCGACGCTCTCGCACACACACTACACCTATGTTACTCGCAGGTAGGTTCCTTCGGTTGCCACCGAAAACCTCAATTACCGATTTCGAATAATATTTTTCTTAAATATTTCACTCGTATATGAAGACGAAGCATAGAAAACAATCATATAGTATCAGGAGTCTATCAATAGACGATAGACTCCTGATAGTATTGCATTGCAAGAAATTAGCATAGATCGATATGTTTACGAGATCGCTAATGAGATAATGAGATTATGAAAATTTACATAGTAATTACAAATTTCCCGTCTTGTTATTACCTGTTTATAAATTTCGCTAGTAAATCCACCGAAATGATATAAGCACGTACACGTGAACGTAGTCAGATTAAAAACGTACGCTGGAACAAGTCAACATTAAATCAACATTATAATTACACAAAACGATCTCATACATGTTTACAGCCAATTAAGATATTAGTTAGTAATCATTATAGTTCTCCAATGACGATCATGTCAGCTATTAACAGGACTACTCCGCTCCAAGATTAATTTCCACAGATTTAGTAAGAAATCCGCTCAGTAATGACTAGCTTAGCTCATTATTATGTTGCCTCGTCATAGAGCTGTTCTCAAAATACTGTAGCACTTCGTACACGGATGCTCAGATATCCTAACAAAAATTCACATAACAATTAACAATTAAAAACAATTGCCATTCACTATTAAAAAGGCAGTGCAGAGATGACGACATTTAATGATTTATACTGTAATCCGAAGCAGGCACTACTGTCCTCTACAATGAAAACCAGGCACTATACTGCGACACCTACCATGAAGCTAAGGCAATCGTTGATTAATGTAACCTAGACCATGCAGCTAGTCCCGATTTAATCCAGCCCAGCTTAGGTCGTACCAGACTGTCTCCAGCCCAGCTTAGTTTAGGTTAGCCTAATCCAGCTAGGTCAACCAAACCACCGCTACGTGTACGTACGCACAGCAGATAACTTCGTAACTGCTCAACTTCGTAGCCATAGACAGTGACCATTTTATATAAGCGAGCATACAGAAGACGCGATGACAACAGACGTGCGAATCCCCTCAAAGCAATCACCCAGCCTGTGATTCGTAATATGCACGCGACACAAGAATAGTGCGTCGTCCGCTCATCTCTTCTCTGGGCGTGGGTATCAATCAGTGTTGCTAGGCACGAGCAGCTGCGTGCAAAACAGATCGATAAAGCACGCGACCACCGACTGGCTTACTAGCATGCGCTAAAACTTTAGAAATTCAAAGCTACACATGTACAATGCACCGCGAGTATGCCGATCACGACACCAGGTAACATGGAAACGCCACATCGCCGTTACTTGATTGCCGTACCGATTATGAATACAGTGATTTATGTACAAAGTAACACGGTGACTATGTGTGAGAGAACATCTAACACGTGAGAGTTACCACCTCTCACTGTAAACGCATGGCAGTTTCCCTATGGCAGGCATCTCTGTAAATAATGGCTACCGGAATCAGTAACGTTTAGCAAGAGGTAAAGAGCAGTGGCACACATACACACGAAGTACCAACCTTTATTCATTTAACCAGTGATCATGATGTCATGATACCACAAACTTCAATTTTCTCGCATGCTAAAATTACCATTAGGCATAATAACATTACATAACGAATTACTAATGCAAGTATTGCATGATCTCCTTTGGCTAAATCATTTCAGTATGCATGTTCTCTCACTTGATCCTGTTAAAGTACTTCATGATACTTACTTTATGCCCCATCAATGGCATAATTCTCTACAACAACAATCTATAAGAATAAAACACTGAATTCTACTGGACGTGGAATGCAGAATTTCTGGCACGATGAGACATATAATCAGTCCTGACACAGGTCAGCTACAACTGTGCTTGCACATAGGACCTTGTGTTATTGGAGCGGCTAGGTCCAGCTAGAGGCACGTCTCTTTCATCCCACAGTCTGATGCCGTCACACGCACATACCGTCTTCACATTCTCAAACAGCCCAGCAGAACGTGCGACGATACCCCACGCTACTCTGTGAACCACAGACAGAAGCAATTAAAGATAATACACGACTAGTAATGTAGAGGGCAAGAATGAGAACACAATCGATCAATAAAATGAAAGAGAGAAGAGAAGATGGAAAAGAAGGAAGTCGGAACAATGACTAAACCAATAGAGTGATGAATTAGTATGGAGCAGAAATGAATGTGTATGGAATTTTTCAGCAAATCGCAAAACATAAGTAAATAAACATTGAATCTAACAGCCAGCAGACAATTACCCTGGCCCAGAGTTTCCGTCAATCCTTGAGCTGGCATTGTCACCTCTGCCAAGGTCATCCTTGGCAGCATGTACAATCATAGATCTGCCAATGATGTCCCATATCTTTACGCGATTGTCTGTGAATCGGAACACGGCTCGTCCGTTTTCTTCTGCTCTTATATTGCCAAGATCACCAATGTGCTGAAAATCAAATAACAACTTAACTTTCTCCCAGTGGAAACATAAAAACACAGAATAACTAAGGCATCAAATGTTTACCATGCTGTACGGTTTGTCCTAACAATTGTGGTTATAAAATAATTTCTGATTATTTTTTTAAATGGCATTAAATACTGGCATAATGCCATGAGTGAATTCACATTCCACGTAAATTTTCTTTCATCATGCATACCAACGCCAAAATAGCAGCTTTTTATTACATGGTAATAATTATTGTGACCATATTAAAAATGCCATAAGAAAATGGCAAATATTCACCCTTTCTATGTCAGTACGGCCACCGTGCTTTGCCCCTGTTGGGTTGAAATGGTTCCCACAACTGCAAAGAGATATCAACATAAAACCGGCTTTATACTGCTTCCCAAGCAGGAAAGTCATAAAACAAACAGAAAGCCACTGAGAATACCCTGAATTACGACCAAGTTATAAAACTTGTACCATGAAACACTCAGATTATTATCACCACACTTTTCACTGTACATCTTGAATTATGACTCTAGATTTATCTTGCTTAAAGCTGTGAAGAAACACCTAAACAAACCTCTCTGCATGACGACCGATTGTACAATCATCAAAACTACCCTCACCTCTCGGCACCAAGGGATATATCTCCATATTCGTGCACATGCAATCCATGCTCCCCTGCCTGAAGACCATCTATCGTTCCCTCGAAGAGACACGTGTCAGGATTTATCTGAATCATTCGTACCAGGCCGACGGCAGAGCCGCTCATCATACATACAGCCGCTCCAAGGTGACTCACACCTACCAACCGACAGAAATTTACTGTGAGAAATTTATGATTGCAGACTGCATTCAACTGACTTATCTCACTGTAGCTATTGAAAAGCAAGACTATCTAATTACTGGTGAGATAGGACATTCTAAAAACAATGCTTGACAACAAAAAGCCACAAAGTCTACATTTTGGTATGCATGTGTGAAAAACGTATGAACTGGGTACGGTTGACCATCCTAATAACAATATATCAATGGAGTGTGGTTATCTCGCTCAAACAGATTGGTCAAATTCAGATTTTAACTGCCTATTACGGCTTATTACGTATTCGTATCGGACTTATCATTGAAACCCTTACACACAACATTGTACTTAACAAGTGGCCGCAAGAGCGACAGCCGATCACCTGACGCCAGGTTCTGATTGCTAAACTCAGGGCAAAGCGAATCAAGAGCACTCCCCATCAGCGCATTCGCTCTCATCTCGTTGCTTCTCCAATTCTTTCTCTTTCGCTACTCTCAGGCTCTTGCTATCTCTTACCTGTTGCGACTCTCATCTCTCTCCCTCTCTCTCCGCTTCTCTCTCTCGCTCGAATCGACACTCTCTCTCTCTCTCTCTCATTCGCTGCGATTCACACTACCTCTCGCTCGGATCACAACTGCTCTTCTCTCTTCTCTCTCCTCTCTCTCCTCCTCTCCTCTCATCTCTTCTCTCTCGATCTCTCTCTCTCTCTCATCGCAATCCGCTCCAACACTCACTCCTCAGTTGTCTCTCTCTTTTCTTTGTCGTTGTCTGTTCTCCATCTTTCTCTCTTCCCTCTATCTCTCTCTCATCTCCTCTCTCCTCTCTCTCTCTCTCCTCTCTCTCTCTTCTTGTCTCTTCTCACCTTTCGCGCGCTTCTCTCCTTTATCGCAGGCGCAATCTATCATCTTCTCTCCTCGTCTCTCCTCTCTCTATCGCTCATCAAATCTATCCCTCTCTCTTCGTTTCATCGCTCTCATCTATCACTCTCGTCTCGTTCCCCTCTTTTCCTTCCTCTCCTCCTCCTCTCTCTCATCTCTCTTCTCTCTCTCTCTCTCTTCTCTCGTCTCTCTCTCTCTCCTCGTCTCTTCATCTTCTTACCTACTCCTCAGGCCTCATCTCCTCTCTCTCGTCACTGCTCTCACTTCTCTTCCCTCTCAGCTCATCTCTACTCCCTACTCTCTCTAATTTCATCTCTTTCTTCGAGGCGGTAGTCGCTTGGGCGGAACGAGCTGTATCAACTGGATGTCTAAGTCTACTAGGACGGCTGCATTTGTTTCAGGACTGATTGTCTGAAATGGTCTTATCTAAACCATTAGCAATAGACCGTTCGTTGGAGCTGAGCAAGGCGACGTTTTAATATAACTCACAATAAAAAGGTATTATACTAATAGAATTTTAATTCGGGTACTCCGGCACTCATTTATTACTAAATTGAACTGAACCGGGTTTCCCCAGCAGCGGCCACGATGTAGAAAGATTAATGGAAAAATTGCTGCTAAAAAGTACGCTTGTTCCGG
>NW_014577095.1:662634-669372 GCF_000485595.1 Priapulus caudatus | reverse complement strand
TTGGTGGTGTGGCCGGAGTATTTTAGGTCCTGGGCAACCCTGAGTGTGGTGTGTTTGTGTGGTGGTGTGTGTGGGATGGGTGTTTCCTAACGTTAAGTTGTTGTATATAATCTATTATATATCTCTGATCCTGTGTGGATTGAGGATGCCTGGTACAGAGTCAAGAGCATTGCGCAAATAGCAACGCGAGTCTCACAGACTGCCGGAAAAACAGGTAATAAACTCAACTGCAAAAACAACATCCAACCTGACAAATAAAGTAGCAAAGTAGAGAGAGTGGGTTGACTCATTTAGTGCAGCTCGTAGATTAGCGTTTCGTGGATGTACCACGCGTTGAAATGATCGTGTAAAAATACTTTCATGCTGTGGATTAATTGCGCTGTGTTAACGTTTTTCTGATGTGACCGCTTGCCTGCCTAGGAGGTACGGTTCTATGATAGCCACTCACTACTTCTAAGTCTCTTCAACTTTCGACTCCCACCAGTTCTGGCCAAGAAGAAGACCAAAGAAATTCCCAGGCCATGCGAAGTGCCAGTGCCGTTGGCATGTGCCACTGCCAGTGCCCATAGGGTCGCTATATAGGGTCTATGTCCCCAGGTGGTGATACTGGCCGAACGTACCTCTACGGGTAACTATCTGATATGGTTAGGGCTTAGGTGCGAGTAGGCGTAGGCGACTCCCTAGACTCGGTTAGTGGAGTAGGCGAGTATAGTCCGGGCATATGTAGATAGTCACCAGCAGAGCATTATAAATCACGTTAAGGTTTATATGCTCTGGTTACCAGGGTACGTCTTCCGGATATTTACCGAGACCCGTACCCTGGTATATCTAGATATGCCGGACCGTACCTCGGCCTACTCACTAACGATCGAGTCTTCTATTCCCAGGCGAGTTGCCTAACGGCTACTTCCCTAACCCTAACCATATCAAATAGTTACCAGGGTACGTCCGGTTGTATACCGACCTACCCATAGGGTACGTTCTCGACAGGTTACACTGAGGGCCTTGGTGGGACATAGACCCTATGTCTATGAGCGCAGAGTGGCCAGTGGCAGTGAACCACTGACGATCGTTGGCACGTTTTGTTGTTTCATAGTGTTCCACCACTTGGCAAGCAAGAACAGAGCCCGCACGTAAGCACACACGCGGCCATTGACTATTATAACAACCTGTTCATTATTAGTCAATATAATTAAACAACGTCGAGATATAACAATAGTCAATAATAACAACGTTCGTTATTATAGTCAATGGCCGTGTTGTGTGCTGTACGTGCGGGCTGCTGCTGTCCAGTGCCAGTTGCAGTGGTGTTCACGAGTGTCATCACAGATCAGTTAATTGCATAAAGTTATTAAAATAGCCAATGCGCGCAACCAACCACCGTTATTAACTCATTAAAATGGCGTAGTCAAGCAACGTTATTAGCTAGATATAAATTGTACTGGCAAAGAAGAGTTAATCAGTTAATAAACGTCAGTACTTTACCTTGGGACGACGCCATAGGCACCTAGACTGATACTCGCTCCCACCTCAGATTACTCGATGGGACTCACGGGAGCCTACGACCTACCTAAGCGAGAAGTCGGAGACCGTTCGGTACCAGTCTAATGCCTATTTAGGTGCACGCTCACGAAGTTTAGTGCTATACAAACATAAATGTCTGCGGTGACGTTTTACACAAGTGTAGCGATGTGCGGTTTAAAATTGTTCACTCAATGTCGTTCTGTTTCCCGATAATAATTTGTCATTCTCCAGCTGTTTTCGTGGTCAAATGGGACAATGGACTGTGGCAGTATGCGACAGACGAATGTATATACATTAATGGTCTTCTGCATTCAAGTTCCTACAGATCCAAGGGTCCAAACGGTCCGTTGTTCCCAGGCCAGAATTCCTAGCGGTACGTAGAGGCCTACACTATCTGATATTCTCCTCTATATCAGCCACAGGCACCTTGGACCGTTCTTCAATAATATAACAATGATGTTGAATAAATACAACATAATAATCTTATATGTTTGATTGTTGACCAAATAACTTCATCATTACTCGTTCCAAGTACACCCGCTGGTGCCAACATCATAGCGGCGCCAGCGCCATCTTTGGCGATCGCACAAACCTACCACAGGTATAGAGAGACTTGTGTTATCACTGTATATCACTATATCTACTATCACTTGCTGTATCACCAAACCGTGCGCGCTATGTGTCTGCAGCCGGTCCCTGTATCTTGAGGGGGCGTATCAACAATTAAGACTATTAGTAACTGAGCTCCCCAAGCTACTGGTTACTGGTATGGTCTGTATGACAGAATTGTATTTATTAGCTCAATTGACATTAGTAAGATGCAGCTTGTTAGAATCGCATGATCGTCCGTGCCGTCCGTCCGTCCGCCAGAGTCGGTCCAGTCCGTCAAAGTGGCGGCACTAAATCTTAAGAACCGCGCTCGACGTACGTCCACGATATTCGGAGACGTGGTTGAGGGGGTAATCCGAAAACGAGTTGGGGATGTTCGAAGCTGGAGGTCAAAGGTGATCAAAAGGTTCAAAGATGTAAAGAAGGGGGAACATTCACTTTCGCTTAACTTTAAGGGGTATAGGGAGAAATGCAGAATTTGCGGCGACAAATCTAAAACCCCGGCCTCGACCTAGGCTCTGTCCGTGATAGTCGGTGTTGATGAGCATCATGGGTAGGAAAAGCCGTGCAACTTGTGTGCGAAATTGAAGAGAGTTCACCAGAGTCAAATGGTTCCAATGGGGCCACAGGGCAGATTTAGACATCTTTCTGAGGACATGGTTCTGACGTGAGGCGCATGAAAACTTTTTGTTTCAGCGGGGTGACCTAACATTGTTATGGCTTTAATTGAAAGCGACATGAAATATGCTTCTCCACTGAGTGCTGAAGAGTAATGTGGCGGAAACATTCGACCCTCAAGAGGAGAAACAGTTTGTTGACTGTTACATCAAAGGACGAACGCTGCTATATAGAGCCCAACCAAGTCGACACTGCTCAGTTTAATTGCAAGGCAAATTGAACAAGGTACGCTCCTTAATATCATATGATTTTCTAAAGCAGTCTGGTCTATAGCCCACCCTGCCCTGGGCCTGGAAGGGCTGAATGATTGAATTCACGTGAATAGCTCGATTTGAGGCAAATATCCACATATGCCATGGCTTGTGCACGCTCGTAATCTATAATTGTTTGGCTTGGCCACCTGCAATGCACCTGTTAACTTTCGTACAGTTTTGAGCAAAATGTATCGCCTGGCCCTGAAGTATTACTTACTTGGACTTTTAGCCGTACACCTACTGGTAGTGGATTTCAGGAACTCGATGGCCATTCTGGTTGTTAGATTGATTACAACTTGCACGCGGCCATCTCGCGGCAACTATTAGCCTAGTTGTAAATTAGACTTTTATCTCATGTAACTTTGTTAAACGAGGTGATAAATAATAACTATACCATGAATAATATTATAATTATAATTTACTTTTCATCTTCTAATCTTAATACATATATCATGGTAGCTATGATGGCCGTGCGTATCATTTACCAGATTTGTCTGCGAACATAAGCTGTTAACGCATTTTTAGAAATATTAGATGACACTATATATTATGATTTCGTATTGACTGTACACTCAGGGGCATAAGGAAGAAAGTATTATTGAGGGCGGCAGTAATAAGGCCATCATCGCTGGGTTTTTTTAATTTTTTTTATATAATTAGATGGGAGAGAAAGTCTTAAGATAAAGAGAGAGAAGAGGAGTAGTAAATTGTGACTTGGCGACAGGTAAAAAACGGTTGATACGGTGGGTCGTAGTATGCGAGCGCCGGAATAACGGTTGGTAGCATGTAGTCGGTTGCGGAGGGATGGTGTGCATAAGCGCGTGCCGCCTATGGGGTAGAGTGGGAGGCAGGGGCGGAGGTTGAGGTCGAAGGACAGGGGAGGGAAGATGTGGAGTGTAAGGGGGTGGAAAGTGAGAGGCACAGGAGGAGTGAAGTTGGGACGCAGTGGGGGAGGAGGTGGAAGAGAAGGGACTCCCCGCCCTCTAATTAATACTTGGAGATCCATGCTCATTATGTTGAAATTCTTTTATTAGACTAGTATAAAAAAGATAGCTAGTGAAATTCTATGACACAAATTCGAAGTGAAAGGCAAGTATCCTTTAATAAAATAAACCAAAATCGCATGGGGGGGAGATAGTGAGCGTGTCCTAACAATGATGTGTACGCAACTGCGTATCTGCATATCTGCGCCTAACAAATGTGTCACTACGCACGACTGAAATTGTACGTTCATAACCGTAGCAACAGACCCCAGATGAGCCCAGACGCTCTGCGGCTCTTGTTAACCATCATTTTATTATTGAAACGGTCCAAGTGCCTGTGCTACAGGCTACAGCCTACAGGCGCAAATCCACTTTAGGCACCTATTATTAGGTATCACGAAGTGATGCACAGATTTCTGTGTATCATCAACTGATGCACAGATTTCTGTGTATCATCAACTGATGCACAGACTTTCCGTATATCAAGGTATGAGGTATGCACTGCATGAACCCATGCACCAGTGCACTGATGAATCATCCCTATAATAGATCCTATAATCTTATCCTAATAATAGAGGAGGTGTAATGAGTAGTTTTATTTTGCAGACCTGCCAATGTAAATGAGTTTAATGTTGGAGTCTCAAGAGAACGGATACAGAAGATGCAAGACAGCCAACGTGGTCCATTCCTAACCATCATGCTGGACAGAACCCTGAGCCCTGCCATTGCAACTCAGCACCATTTTACGGGATATCGGTTGGGAGCATGGTCACCGCAACATGTGGACCCATTGCATAGGTATAAGTTAATACTATAAAAGTCTTCAAATGGATATAATGCAACTTATTATGATGACAAAGTATATCACGTCTCTCTCTGTCTGTCTCTCGCTCTCGCTCTCACTCTCTCTCTCTCTTGCTTTCCCTCACTCGCACTCTCAGTCTCACCCTCATTGTCTACCTGTGTGTGCGTGCGTGCGTGTGTGTACATGCCTGCATGTTAGGCTTTTGTCCTCAGATGGATTTTTGTCCTGGGAAAGAATCTAAGTTTTAAAAAAATCGGTGTTATTTCTTTATTCGTGCAAATCATCAGTTCAGCACTGTTCAATGTTGCTATCTGTTGCCGAAGACTTTTAAAGACCCCTAAATGTCATTGGTGGATGTTAAGACTCGTAACCAATCATACTCAGTGTATAGAGGTCAGCACAAGCAGATCTATGTGTAATACCTTGGGCCCAACTGTTTAATTTATGGACAAAGAGCGAGGTGTTCCGAATGGCAAACTACTGCTGGATTATGCAGAAACTAGCCTAAGGCGACTACAGTTTAGGGCAGCCATGCTACTAGACGAGCAATTGTGCCGATTGCAAAATAACTCTTAATCGTGTTTACCTAGTCGACATGGTACCTACAACATGGACATAGACTTGGGGCACATAGCATCGACTAATAATCTCTCCTGTAAGGGGACCGACAGAAATACGGGTCTATGCAGCATCACTATTTATGAGCATTCTCTTCCGAATTCTGATTGCATTGCATGAGACAATGCAAGATAAAAGGATTTCAAAAATATTTTTCGACTTGTCTCGTGTTTTCCTCACTTTTACGATAATTACCGTTATTGCTTGAGTAACAGCAAGTGTTGTTTGAATTAAGCACACTATGGGTGCACTTGCCATTTGTAAATTAATTGTCGCTATAATCAAATATGCCATGTTACGTGTTTAATTCCAATTTTCTATGCTATAACAGCATAAATACTAGTTTATCAAGTTGATGTATTCAGTAACATATCCGCTATTAGGTGAGATTATATTTCGCTATATTTTTTTCTCTAGATTTTATGTTTTTAAGCAATGATTTAGAAATCATTCATTTAAAGATTCTTTGAGTTACACTAAGCTAGGTCATTGCCGGGTTTTCCTGTATGTTGTTAGTGGTTAGAGTCACAATGCCAGGTTTTTACACCTTGAGAAAATTAACTGCCCTGAATGGGGACTGCATGAACTCATTCTCTGGTATTGAAGCTGGGCATGTTAGCTGCTTCTTAAACCACTGAACCACTGAGGTTTCTTTGTACAGGCTTAATGTAATACAAACTACACAGCAGCTACACACCTGAGCCCATGCCTTTCACCACAACTCTCCTTCCTGTATTCTCGATGAGTTGCCGAACCTGCTCTACAGCCAAACTCGTCTCAACAATGACAGTTTCATTTTTGAGATCAACCTGTGTGGATTGAATGCCTGGTACAGAGTCAAGAGCATGCTGCACAGCATCCTCACAGCTGCGACAGGTCATCTCAACTGCAAACTCCACCTGAAATAGGTAGCATATTTACTCATTTAGTCAGCTATAGCTTGTGGCATGTAACACGCGTGAAATGATCCGTGTAAAATACTTTTACGTGTGATATTGCGGTGTGTTAAGTTTTTGGATGTGCACCGCCTAGGAGTAGGTTTATGATAGCCACTCACTACTTCTAAGTTCTAACTTCCGACTTCCAAGTTCTGGCCAAGAAGAAGCCAAAAAATTCCCAGGCCATGCAGTGCCAGTGCCGTGGCAGTGCCACTGCCAGTGCCAGGGGCGCTCATATAGGGTCTATGTCTCCCAGGGTACTGCCAGAACGTACCCTGGTAACTATCTGATATGGTTAGGGTTAGGGTTAGGGAGTAGGCGTAGGCGAC